>NC_141027.1:28722500-29023750 GCF_052040795.2 Danio rerio
ACAACTACCACATCTAAATATTAATGGCAAAGCATTAATAATAAATACGTTATACATGTTATGCGTTTTAAAAACATCCATATAGCGCTGTTATTTACATGCAAAGTACAATTAAAGAAAACCTCTAAATGCCATCTGAAATGTTCTTGTAAAAAGAGCATTTTCTCATGCTTCTCTGTAGATTTAGTATTTTCACTTTTATGAAAAAGAATATTCGTTATATTCCCTTTAAAGTCAAATGATTGAACATAAGCATAAGAGACTGAGAGAAATGCTCATTTTAAAAGAAAACATCAGACACACTTAGAAGTTTTTGACTTCTTCAATTGTTACCTTGGACCACAAACCAGTCTTGTTGCGCAGCTATATTTTGTAAACGTACAACTGTAAATATGTAAAAATTCAATGTTTGACTGGTTTTATGCATTAAGAGCTTAATTTGAATAACTTTAAGTGTGATGTTCTCAGTATTAAAAAACAAATCTCAGATTTCAGATTTTCAAATATTTGGATCTCAGTCAGATGAACCTCAAATGAAAAAAAAAAAAAAAAAAAAAATTATATATATATATATATATATATATATATATATATATATATATATATATATATATATATATATATATATATAAGAAATTAAATTTGCCTTGTCTTTTGACATAATTATAAGAAGTAATTATACTGTTAAATTACCTGGCAAACTAACAAAAAATAAAGAAAGAGAGAAAAAAAGAAAGAAAGAAAGAAAGAAAGAAAGAAAGAAAGAAAGAAAGAAAGAAAGAAAGAAAGGAAAAAATAAATTGATAAAAATAAATGAATAACAAATCAATTTAAAAATACAAATATATACAAATAAAAAAAGAAAGATTTTTTTTAAATTAACAATAAATGAATAAAAAATAAATAAATATGAATAAAAAGATTTTAAAAGAAAATGTATAAATAAATAAATACATTTTAAAATAAAATAATTAAAAATACAACAAAAAAAATCAATAAATAAATAAAATAATTGTTAACAAAAAATTTAATATATATTTATTTAATATTTATTTATATATATTTTTTTTACTTCCTGGATAATTTAACATTATAATTACCTAATAATTAATAATTAAGTCAAAATACATGGCAAATTGAATTTCTCCCTTCATGACACCTTTAAACCAAACAACAACAACAACAGAATCTTCCTGCACTTTTGGCACCGCAATCAGTTCCTCCCTCTGACATTAAAAACTAACACAACTTGAATAGATTAATGTGGAATAGCTAAAGTTTAGTGCTCGCCATGCCAACGGTAATGATTCCCTCATTTAGAGTAGCATGTCTAATGAAGCTGCTGGAGGTATCCAAGTAAAACAGTCAGAAGAGGAGAGGCACCACCGAACCAGAACAACGGGCTCAAAAACAGGTTACTCATTAACTTCCTCATGACATTTAAAAAGTTCGACCTATAATAAGTCTCAGCACCTTATCAGATCTTAGGGTGCGAAAACAGAATATTAAAAGTGAAAGAATGTGAAAAACAAGCATGGAGAGCAACGGTATGTCCTGTGAATTTTACTTACAGATACAAGCTGCAGCAATGAGCCGAGACGCAGAATACGGCGGCTCGCAGGTGGGAAAGAGAGGTTGAACTAGATAGTTGGCAAAAGTGATGGCTATTACCGCCTGGCTTGTTGGTTCAATGATAAGCAATGATGTCCACAGGCGTATAAATGCTATAAAACCTCCAAACGACTCTAGGATGTAGGCATAGCTGGCACCAGACTTTGTAATTGTGGTACCCAGCTCTGCATAACAGAGAGCGCCCACCACTGAAAAGATGCCGCCGATTGCCCAGATTACTAGAGACAGTCCATAGGAGGCGCTGTAAATGAGAACACCCTTCGGTGAGACAAATATGCCCGAGCCAATCATGTTGCCCACGATGAGGCTGACGCCGTTCAGGAGGGAAATTTCCTTCTTTAGCTGCATGCTTTCTCTGGGTTTGGAAAGGGCTGCAGGACTCTCGGGCTGGCCGTTCATCTTTTTGGAGTCAGTGTTGTTCTCCATCCTGTCCACAGGATGTGTTGGTGCTCGGAGACAGAGGGGTCCCTCGTCGACCTTGTCCAACCTGACAGAGATCAGAGATCCTGACATTAGAAAAGGGACAGTAGATTTGGTGTTTTACTTCAAAATTCAAATGCTCTCATTATTTTCTAAACTAGTGAAATTGTTTTATTTTTTGGATTTTTAAATTTTTTTTTGCGATATACATTTCGATATTAATTGGAAAATTGTAGATTCAATTTGGAAATAATGTATAATGTTAGATGGATTGGGATGATTCTGCAGTGGGAGTGCATCTCCATAAAATCTAATAACAATCTATAAACTTTTTGAGGTCCCTCTGACCCATTTTCATTGTGGTCTGTGCTATTTGCAGTGCATTTCTGTATTTGCATGTGTTCTATAAATACAGTCAAGACAAAGATACAATTGAAATAGTGTTTTATCGTTTCCAGAGTCTAACAGTATTCAAGTACAGTAGCTGAATGATAAAAATAAATACAATTCAATAAAATTAATTGTAGTTAAGTTAAAAAATGATCCAACTTCTTATACCTGAATGCTTTTAAAATCATCAGAAACACATGCAAACGATAAATTATAATTCAAACTCAACATTGCATATATACTGTGATGTGATCATTCGCAATAGTCACATCGCAATATCGATGCTGAGCCAAATTTGTGAGTGGTATACTTATATATGCTGAGTACTGTAGTTATTAAAACTTTTATGTTAAGAAATGTGTTCAAACAAATCTCTTCATTAAAAACGTAAATTGGGGAAAAATATACAGGGGGGCTAATAAATTAGGAGGGCTAATAATTCTAATTTCGACTGTAAATCTCAGTATTTTTGCCAACTGGAAGTCAGAAGGAAAGTGTTGTTTTTATTAACAAAAACTATTAAAAATGGTTTTCAGTAACTGTAATATACAGAAATAAAATTAAACCCAATAGATGAAAGATTAAAACTTATAAATATGATTTCTAAAAATATTTTGTTGCAATTATTCCAGATGCTTTCTTAACATTTCAAACAAACATCCATGTCAACCAACCAAAGCTATTTTCGTGACAAGAACATTTTAATTTTAAATATATAGGATTAAAAACAAACAAATAAATACAGAAATTAAATAAGCTATTTTTTGTGTTAATACATGATAAACAAAATCTAAAAACTTTTCCTGGTGTCACTTTGTTAAAAATGTCCTTAAGAGGGTTCATTTATTTAAAAAAATGTCTTCTGGACTCATTAAAAGCAGGACAGTTACGTAGAATGTGTTTTACTGTAAGGGGAGTTGTGGAGTACAAACACTGAGTGGGGTCTTCACCTTTGAGCAAAAAGGCATGGGTTAATCTTGTATGTTCAATACAACATCTAAAAATTACTTGATCAAATCTAGTCTTAAAATGTCTTAAAACTGAGATTTAAGGTAAAATTTCTCACAAATCATATTGGTCACACTTTATTTTGATGGTGCGTTTGTTGAAGTTACTGTATATTGACAAAGTAATTTTCATTAGATTATAAGTAGACTGTTAGTTTGGGGTTAGGGTTAGTGTAAGTTGACATATACTTGCAAAGTCAGTTAAATGTCAGTTGAAGGAACAGAATCAACAGATATTAATCGGACAGTCTACTTGTACTCAAATGGACCATCAAAATAAAGGGTTACCATTATATTTTTCCAATGCATCCCACTCCTCTTGCCACTTTTAAAAAATGTAAACAGATTTTTCACTGAAGAAATGAAGCTATGCAGATCTGAAATGACATAATGACTAGTAAACTATCTCATAAATTGGACCTTTTTGGACTAATACTTCTTACGGTCGCAATAATCAATATATTGACTTATCTCGCAATACATAGACATGACCTCAGTGATTTTTTTTACATCAAAATGAACGTCAGCAGCATTTCAGCTGATTGCGCAGCCTCTGTCATCTCATCTAATCTCTGTCAGAGGTGTCAGTGAGCTCAGGAAACTCTTTTACAAACAATGATTATTGACAAGCTAAAAAAGGTGCATTTTCACATTTAAAAAAAAAATACTAAAGATTCGGAATAATGCTGGGTGATATGGCAAAAATACAATTTCCATAATTATTTTCCATATTGAATGATAACGATATATGTTTCGATATAAGTTGTTAATGCTTCCAGATTTAAAAGAACAACCCAACAACGACTGAAGGCACAAAAATTAGATTGGCTGAAAATTGTCGGCTGATAATATTTCAGCGACTGAAAATTCAGTACATCTCAATATCAATACACTTTTAGATTTTCATTGTTGCACATTGATGCTGTGTGATTGGCTCTTAGATCAATATAGAGTAAAAAAAAAGTCCAGAGCTTTTCATTGTTATTGACATAAATTTTATGGAGATTCAACATAATATCGTTTATCGGCGCAGCCCTAGTATGGAATACAAAGCTCTGATTTAACACTGCATTCCACTTTCATTATGTGATCATGCAAAAGGCCACACATTCACAAATAATGTTAAAGCCATTTTACTGTACATTGACCAGTGTCAAAGTTCATACTAGGACATTACCTTTTTAAACATCAAATGACAGAATCTAAATAATCAAGCAGTTTAATTTGAACTTTGATGTGACCAGACATGAAAGAGTGCTGTTCATTTTATGTTTTGCTGAAAGCTAAACATGTAGTTGCATGTTCTTGGAAAAAAACAAGACAGTCCTGGTGTATCTCAGTGGATAAAGGAGATGACATCTTACCTTGCCTTACCTAGGCCTAACCTATTTTTTGAAAAACTAAATGAATATATTTTGGTCTGTTTGGAAAATATTCTCTGACTTTTTGGAGAATCTAGATGTCGATTCTTTTTTGAACTGACAGACATTGAAAGTATATAGATTAAACAAATATTTTATTGCTGTATTATTTAACATTAATATTGGTTTTTGTTTATTTTGCTTTTTTATTTTGTGCTGTATTTTTGTTTTTGTATTATTTCTTACAATTTAATTACTTGTTTTTTTTTTGCTAAACTGAAAAATTAAGTCTGTCAATTTGTATGACAATGTTTAAAATAAAAATTGTTGTTAAAAAAAAAGAAAAAACTAGGTGGTTTAATAATCATTAAATTATCAGTGGCATTAAATGATGATTATATCACTTATTGTATTAATTTCTGTGACAATATAACGTGCAACCAAACATTATGTATTGTGACAGGCCTAGATACCATTGGAGAATTCTCAAAAACTAGGCCCACATGACATCTGCATGCGCAGAAATCCACAGATATTTAGCCCATCATTGCGTCTATTTATTTACTTGTGTAAATGTAAGCAAATGTATATTTTTTCAGTTTTATATGAAAATGTTCATATGATTTATTTACAATATAGTTTGTAAAAGCAATATTTTCTGTCTTTTTACATGAGAGACTTGCTTTGTTTAGCAAAAAAAAGTGGATATAATTGTATTCGCATTGTAAACATTCAATAAAAATTTAAAAGGTATTATTTTTATGTCATATATAAAGTTTTTAGTTATGAAACTCCTAAATTTATTCAGCATAAATACGCAGATTTTTTACAAAATTCTCTGCAGAAACAGCAAAAAATGTCTGCAGATTCTGTCTGGCCTTAGCAATAACCCACAAACAATTAAAAAGTCACATCCGGCCTCCAATGTCTAGCAATGGTGTGAAGTAAGTCAGTGTCAGTGTGATGATTTTATTACATACGTGCAAAATGTGCTGTAGCTAATTGGCACAAAAGCTAGTGTGAGATTACATCACTGGAATATAACACAAGAATTGATTTCTTCATTCAAAAATGAGTTTCATATCCCAATCCTTTATCAATCAGAATCTAAAAATGTGTGTGTGTGTGAATGTAAAAACATGTTCACGTTTAATCTGGGTCTACGTCGATTTCCAAATGAGGGAAATCACACATTTTGTTCTGACTTGCTGTTTGTTGATTCTCTATAAATGATTAAGCACAACGTGTCTACTGCTGCCACATCTCCTAGCCTACAGAGCTGATAGCGCATTCCTCCAATTATTTGACTTGTACCACTCATTTCATTCTTGTAAAACGGTCATCACCCCAAGTATGTTTAAAAATCTTCCAGTCCCTCTTGTGTTTCAAAGCACGGCCAGACAATTTACAATTAATCTCTATTGTAGCATGCGACTTCTAAACAAGCACTGATTGAATTTTTCCCCAAATTCTCCCCAGAGAGCTTTCCTTTCCTCAGGCTTGTTTACCATCCAAGAAGATGTTTCCCACAACTCGAACATTCACCAAAACATCTGCACTCATGACACAGTGGTAAAGGGAAGTTCACTATCGTAGCCTTGGAAACGCAGTGACATCATTTCACCCTTGACACTGAATGAGTTTTTTTGTGGGAACCTGTCTGGCTTTTGATGGATGCTTTTGGTGTTTTTGTCTTTATACAAACTAATTAGTGAAAGACAATATGTTAAATCTTTACAGGTAAATGTTTAAATGGAAGTGTAAGTAATGTGCATGTTTGAATGGGTATTGTAGTTTCGTAAAGAGCGAACATTTTTCCATGTAACATCAGTCAAATAATTAACACCCAGTGAACTGACTGCACAGAATATCCATCCCTCACAGCCTCATTTCATTCATTTTTAAACAATAGACCTTGGTGATTTTTAAAATTCATATCAATGGCTACCAGAACATTACAAGTAAAAAAAAAAAAAACTGAGTAAACTAATTATATATTATATACATTATAATATACTAAAATAAATAATATCTCCAGATAGTGTGCTGAGATCTTATGAAACAAAACTATTAGTCTGTGAGAAATTGAACTTCATTTACAACATTATTTCCTTTAATTAAAGCCGCTGGAAAACACCCTGAAGTGTTTGTACTACAGTTTGGAGCACAAACTTCCATGTATGCGCAGGTGTAAACTCACATGAGCTGACAAAGTTTACAGAAGGATTATGCTCGAGTTATATTCATCAAATTGGTACTTGTGGTTATTTAATGCTGTGACCTATATAAAAAAAAGTTTGTGTGAACTGTGTTAGAAGTAGAGTTTGCACATGTGAATGCCTCATTCTTATGTGATTACATCATTTGACTGTAGATAAAAGATAGTTAAGTTGAAACGAATTTCACAGACTGTGCATTTCCAGTATATCTCACTCCATAAGACCTTAATATGTGATCAGGAGCTACAAATTCAGCTAAAATTGTACTTTCATGTTCTTCTGAAAAAAAAAGTCACCAATATCTTGAATGGCCTGAGGGCAAGTTAATCAACAAAGCAAATGTACAATTTAAGAGAACCGTCCATTTATATTTGTCAAACAGAATCTATGACTAAATGACTGTCCTAACTCACGCCCTTTTAAATTTGTTTTTTAATCCTTAATAAATATTTTTAAGAGTAAGTTTGTAGAGATAATCACTTTTTTACTGGACACTATTTCCCAAGTATTTTTTGTTTGTTTGGATTACATAAAGTGCATATATTCCTTTGTTTTTGGGATTTCTTAACGTATTAAAATCTGACTTGAAGCAAAATAAGAAAATTAATCTGATTTTAACCATCCCTTAAGAAAAACAACAACTTGTCTCCGCGCGATCAAAACAAGTTAAGACTTGGCAACCCTCTTTGTTAACGACCAGACGCACATCAGTCCTGTCGCGTCCAAGAAAAGACACGCAGGGCTCTGTACAAAACAACACGTATATTACATGTCACCGGCTGACACAAAAAACACTAAATACACACAACAGCACAAGTGTCTAAATCTACATTACGACAAATAGACTTCAACGTTAAGGTTATTGCCTTTAAGCACATCAGCTGTTCAACAAAACAACCCCATCAGCGTTTAAACGCCCTGTAAAGCGCTCTTGTTATGTGGGTAAGATTTTAGAGTGATTCTCTAATAAAACGGTATTTTATAAAATCATTGCTCTTAAAGTAAATCACGCTGAATGACGGTAATATAGAGATTATTTTGTAATAGATGGCGTGAGACGTGACATCCTGTTTTTCTAACGTAGAGGGCAGCCGAACCCCTGCGTCATTTTAACGCAGATTTCCAGCGCTATACATGGAGTATAATAAACACATTCGGTTGATATTTATATGAGAAATTAGCAAGAAAGCAAATAAAATGGGTAGCTATTATCACCGCTTTAACACGAGCACCGCATCCCATCTTATTCTCCACTCTTATTCTCTTATTCTTTAAGAATAAAGTTGAGAAAACAGAATCGTGTCATTAGCTTACCTTGTCGTGTCGTTTGTTTATCGTCGGTGTCTAACTGGTACCGTTTGCAGAAAGGGCAGCATCTTTAACTACACCAGGAACCCTGAAGCACCGAGGGCAAGCTGCCAAAGAAAGTCACGTGATACCGGTAAAATTAACGTCACGTGGCTATCTTTGCAAATCAGACGAACCGACCCGGTCTGTCAACATGCCCATTCAGGTGCTGCCCGTGAGCCAAAAAAGCGACCTATTTAAAGGTAATGTTTTCGTCAGAATGTGTTAAAAGAGGTTGCTGATTAATTCTGTTCACACCTCATATAGTAAAAGGTGATTAACAAACTTTAGAGGAAAGAAAATAATTAAACCGAACGATATAGGTCTACTGAGAAAACAAAAAGGAAGATATTTATCAAAATGTACACACAACGCTTTTTCTTTCTGGTCACAAACTGTAATTCAAATATATGTTTGACAAATAAGCCTATATAAAACATAAAATAGTTTGAAATATCTTTTTTTAAATACTTTAAAAGATAAGTATCTTATTCTTACCAAGTCTACATTTATTTGTTTAAAATTTAGAAAGAGCACTATTGTAAAAAAAAAAAAATTATTTAAATTTAAGAAATAATTGTCCTTTATTTTATAAAGGTACACAAATAATATATAAATTAACCGCAATACATAATTATCACCTGTGATGGAAAGGCTGAATTTGCAGTCACTTTTTGTCAATTTATTGCATTATTGCTAAAGTATTTCTAATAAAACATTTCTTTATTTTTTTAAACAAAAAAAAACAATCATATTTTAACTTTATTATTTGAATAAAATGTCTCTTTGGTGTATAAAAATAATACATAGTTTATTTTTGTTGTTTTATTTGCAATATTTACACACAAAATTGACAAAACATTCTGTAGCATTGCATATAACCTCCAAAGACTTTGCTGAAGCAGCTTTTTTTCATGTCAAAGTAATTTCACCTCTCGCATTGCAATGTGAGTAAATGCGCCTACTGTACATGTCCGTTAAAACTTACTAGTCTGCAGATCATCTTTGCAATTAGACAGTCTGTGCGGAGGAATGTGGCATGGTATTGACCTGTGTACTAATACTGTTCTCTTAGAAGAGAATCGTACATAAGTGTTCGAAGTAAAGGCCAAATGCACAAAACAGTGTGAACATTTCATGACATATTGTGAATATTTTATTTCTATTCTTGCTGTATACATACTGCACCACTGTTATCAGTTAAAAAATAATGTCTTGTTGCAAGATACACTACAACCAGAAACTACTGAGTCTGTTGTGCAACATGCACAGTATAACATCAGAAATGTGTAGCACATACACACACATGCAAAAACACAAGATACATTTGGCTATACCAATAACACATGTCTGGTTAAAGAATCTAATCTTAATAGGTTGTGAAATGACCTTGAAATTAAAGTTTATATCTCATAAGTCTATGCTATTACATCACAGTTCTGACTTTTTATAAGCATGTAGTTTCCATCTCGATTACATGATTTAATTTCTCACAATTGTAAGTTTATATCAGGGGTCACCAATCTCGTTCCTGGAGGTTCGGTGCCGTGCAGGGTTTAGCTTTAACTTGCCTCAACACACCTGCCTGGGTGTTTCAAGTATACCTAGTAAGACCTTGATTAGCTTGTTCAGGTGTGTTTGATTAGGGTTGGAGCTAAAATCTGCAGGACACCGGACCTCCAGGAACAAGCTTGGTGATTCCTGGTTTATATGCTCTCACACTCCTGAATTTTTACCTGCAAGATGTACACTTGCACTTTGTGAGATTACCCTAAGTGTGACTGAACAAGTGAGACAGAAACTCACGAATGCAAGAACAAATTCAGAAGTTTTTTTGTTTGTTTACATTTGGAGAAAAGTCTGAATTGTGAGATATAAACAATAACCATTTTTGTGGAAAAAAAATCAATAATAACTTGAATGACATGAATCATAACAAAAGATATTAACAATATTTTACAACAACCATAAAAGTGAATGCTGTGAAGTGAGTATGATTAAGGGAAACAGCCAAATCCTTCATAAAGTCTCTTGTAAATAATCTGCTTTTGTGCTGCTGCTTTTCTTCTACTCCTCAGACAAAGGAATGTAATCAAACCAGTTCTTGACCGTTCATCAGAACATCATGTTCAAAGGCACTGGAATAATCCCTTCAGTTTGCAAACTGAGAAACAATGACACCATCAGAATGGGTGTTAACTTGATGAGATTTTTAGATTTAAAACTGCATTGCAGCATAACCATCGAGAGAGTTTAAACTCTTTTCTTATGTTCCATTATGGAGCATTCCAAACAAAAACACGTGCTAGAAATCTCTCATATTAATAATGACATTTCATACTGCCATAAAACATCTAATATCAATCTGATATCAATTGTATCTCGTGCAGCTTGTGCACAACTGTAAACCAGAGGTCTTGTTTAGCATAAGTTAGCCAGCCTGCCACCTATGGGTGGTCTGAGCATTTTCAGTGGATACTAATCCTAAAGTTGAGGCCACCAAGATGGCAACGTTTTCACCAAGGCAGACGCAGATATCAAGCAAACAACGCGTGCGTGCCGTCAAGGTCAGGGCCGCAGTGATGATCTCGTACGTCTCACGGGTCACAGCCTGTCGAGCCCTCAACACGTCCAGGAGGTTGTTGAAACGTCCTTCGGTCATGTAGCGAACAATGGCCTCTCGTCTCTCTTGCAGAAGTCGGCAACAGCTCTTTCCCGCAGACAGCTGACATTTGACTTGAGAAAGAGGAAGGATTACATTAGAGTATAAGTCCTGTATTGTGATAATATAACTTCCAAACTAACACAAAGACACTTATGCTGTGCATTACTGGACTGTAAAGAGTTCAAGCACTCTGATTTTATATATATAAACTCATCTGTGATCAAGCATGCCTAGTGTTTAGTCTTTAAAATAGAACCGACTGAGGCAGAATTAATATGACAAGGCAAATGCTGAACAGATATTCATGTTACTCATATCTTGGCTCTTCTGTAGATTTTTAAACCTATCGTTGAGTTTATCTTGTTACTAAATGTGTGTACATATATATTTATTTTGTTTTATATTAACTTTAGTATTAATTTTGACTACTATTCAAATGTTTATAGAATGTATTTTTAATAAAGTTCTTGAAGTCAGATTCTCTGACTAAAAATTTAAGACCATTACGAATTCTATTGCAAACTTATACACAAATTTTTCTCCTCCAGTGGAAATAATTTGTACTGGTTTAATTTAATTTAATTTTTTCATTTAGTTATTTCTTAGCCACATATTTAAATAAAGTGTTAAAAGAAGCAAACATGTTATTTACATATAGTTGTTTTTCAGCATGACTATTCTTTTTAAAAAAGTTTTAAAACCTATAATAAACAAACATTATTTTAGCCCATCATTGAGTTTATTTCTTTACTAAATTTGTATTAATATATATTTATTCTGATTTTATATTAATTTTAGTAATATTTTTGACTAATACGCAAATGTTTATAGCAGTATTTACAATAATGCATGTAAAGTCAAGGTTTCTGCAGGTTTCAAGTCAAATTTAAGACTTTAAATCATTTTAAAGACCATTATGAATTATATTTCAGACTTATACACAGATTTTTTTAATGGCTAATGGAAAAGATTTGCTTCTAATTTAGTTATTTCTTAGCCACATATTTTAAATAAATTGTCAAAAGAATCAAAATTGTTTACATTTACTTTTACATTTACTTGTTTTTAGCATAATTTGTCTTTAAAAAAGATAGACTAGTTTTAAAAACTATTATAAACAAAATTTATGCACAACAATCTGTCAAGTTTGTTGTCCTCACCAGATAGCTATAGAATACATGGAGAATGTACTTTAAACATATGTTATTGTGAGAGGAATATAATTAAACAATACTGGTAAATACAGTTAATAAATGTAACTTTTTGTTAAAGTTTTTTTATTAAAATGGATTGTTGTTTTTGCATGGGTGCTGGCTTGGTCGGGAGGCTTTACATGAACATAGGAAAATTAATACCCGTTTAAAATGACTTAAGACTTGGATTTGCATTGTAAATCAAATCAAATAAATTATTTTTTTGTGTCTAGTTAATGTACTTCCAAATTCATTCAGCATAAATCTGCAGATTTTTTTAAACAAAACTATGCATGCAGATTCTGTCTAGCTCTACATGTATTGATTAATGCTTCCAATGTCCTCTGATTATAATTACAATGTCAAATTTTGATTCACTTTACTTTTTTTTATGGAATTATGAGTAATTCCAATTGATTTGATTTTGCATGCTCTGAAACCCAACACCAACCATCTTTTTTTAGGTGAGAGCAAAACAAATCCAAACAACAAGCCTTGGACTGTTTAGAGATATTAATGGTAATAATAATTCAGTATTCAAATACAAAATGTTGTACAATAAGGAAATCAATGTTTATAACAAATTCTAACTTTGTGCTTACATTTTAAATTTAGCAATAATAAAATTGCACATATAAAAGACTAGAATAGATAGCTTTAGAAAGTACCTTTAAGTGTTTTCATTGCATCATTGAAACTTCAACAGTGGCGTATTTATTAAAACTCGGCTTCGCTCTTATCTCCAATACTACTTGAATTTAAATGAACAAAACAAGAGTATTTCTGGGAAAAACAAAACCTCTCTGGGGAGGAAACACACTGGACACAGATAAGGCATTAGTGGGAGGTTATTCAGGAAGCAAGAGCGAACACAGTCCCACAGAACTGCTTACTGCGCACATGTAAAAGCACAACACAAACAAGGACTGACACATCTGCTGTGTCCAGGTAGTTATGCCAACAGTATGTACACAATATGTACACAAAAGCTCCTCCATATTTGTTTAGCTAAAATAAAACCGGCTGACAGAGAGCAGAACACCTTCCAGATGGATTAAAGCATGTTTATGTTCTTGGTGCAAATTCATAGGTTGCAATATGTGGGATCAGAGGGAATTGGTGGGATTTAAATACGCATACTGTTAGGACTTTTTGGAGAAGGAATAAATTTCTCACCTTGGTTGCCCGTGTTGTGTTGTGAGTTGCTCAGGAATCGCGATGTAGGAGAAACACATGGTGATCTTAAAGATGTAGGACTTTGTCTCTGAACTCCATGATTTCCATTACCATAATCTTGCCAGGGGTTATTAGAATGGACTGAGCTTTTTCCTGAGTCTGTAAGACATGAACAGGGGAAAAAATCATAAGACATTTTTTATTATATTTAACCAATGTGTACTGTTCAAATTGCAAGTTGCAAAGCCATGACACCACATAAAAAATCAGCAGTAAAAATAATAAATTTGACCTATACCAACAGGGAAAACCACCAACCATCAAGAATGCATGATTATTTGGTGTCAAGGCTTTGCAATCGAAAAAATGTCATTATAATGTAAGTCAATGGGGCAAAAACAGCCACTAACATAACGAAAGAGTAGTACATTTTCCCAGAGTGTGTTGAGTTTTAAAAAAATTCCAAAGCATTTTCCCAAAATATGTGTCAACATTAGATTTGTAACCAAAAATCACTTCATTTGCTGAAACACAGAGAAAGTTGTGGCTAAATAAAGCTTTAAAATCAGTCCAGAGTTGATGAAGACATCCCCAACATCACACAAGGGTTAAGAGGGAGATATACAATTAAATAAGTAATCACTGACCCCTGCAGCATCTGGTCTGAGAACAGCCTCTTATTGTTATTGACAGAGAAGCCTCTCTTTTTGCTTTCGGTGAAGACACGGGTAGAGTTTGATGCTGTGGAATCACCTTGGAGGTCCATTTTTTTGTGGTACCTTGGCAACTGTTGTCCTGTTAGAGGTTAAAGACAATGTTCAGAATCCATCCTTACAGAACAACAAAAAAACATGTTGCATGTTAAAATCACACAAAAGCTCATAAAACACCTTAAAGGTTAAACTCATATGAACCCAATTACATGGCTTTCACATTAAAAACATTCATTAAAGCTTTAATCAAAATCACTAGCCCCCTTCCTCCGCTTTAATTAGCACACTATGTGTTTTGTAAAATAAAGCATAGGACTATAGCATACTATACATTCTCAGACACTTTTCAAAAAGTACAGTTTTGTACCATACAGGTGAATGCTAGTACCTTTAAGGTGCAATTTTGTACTTTTAAGGTTAACTTTTGTACCTTATTTGTACAGGTATTAAGATGTACCTTTTGAGGACTTGTTAGGAGCAAAAATGTACCTTTTGAAAAGGTCCCACCCCAGTGACAGATTTTGTACCTTTATTTCTGAGCGTGTAGCATATTTGCTCAAAAATAACACATTATAATATGAAACTAAAAACATTTCAATGCCAAATTAAGTAAAACATGCTCAAATTAATTGCAATAGTTGTCTTACTCCGAGGTTATGTAGCTCAATAGGCAACTCCCAGGTTGACTGCATTTTACAGCTCAGCAGCCTCCTCTCCTGGTCAAACACACAAGTAAAAATATCTGAATACACAATCAGTAATTGTTCACAGGCATTAGGACTGCACAATATATTGTTATAGCACTGCATGTTTCAGTAAAGCATTATTTTTCATTGGATTGTTTAATTTCTGAATTAACTTGTATTTAAGTGCATTTTAAATACCAAATTTTAATCAAAGATATCTTACATTTTAATTTAGACTTTTAAACCTAATTCAATTATTATTTAGCACAATAAATGGATAGTTCACCCAAAATTCAAATGTACTTACAATTTACAATTAACCCTTAAGTATTTACAAAGCTTTATGGGCTTTTTTCTGTTGAACCCAAAAATAGATATTTTGGAGTAACCATTGACTTTCATAGCAGGAAAAACAAATACTATGAAAGTCAATGGTTATTTCAACATTCTTCCAAATATATTCCTCTGTGTTCATTAGAAAAAAGAAACTCAAACAGGTTTGAAACAAGTGGAACTATCAATTGAATCAGTAGTTAAATACCTTGCATGTTTTCAGATGATGAACAGCTTCCGTGACAGTCTGAGGATTAAACGCTGCCAATGTTGTCCTGAGAACCACTGCACACTCTGTATGAGCAGAACATTTTTATTGATCCAAAAACATTAAATAAATTCTCCACAAAACAGCCATATTAAATAAACTACACAACTAACCCTTTGCCGAAGGGCGTTTTTGAGGTTCACCACTCAAGCATCTAGTGATAACTTGGGTAAGGGATTGATTTTGAGGGGTCGTGGGTGGCAAAAGGTCAACCCCTAAACCAAGCTCCAACTGATTCTGAAGCTGATCAATACCTGTATGAAAAAAAAAAACATGAAAAGTGAATGGTTTATTTATAGCACATTTAATACACAATGGTAATTCAAAGTGCTTTACGTAAACAAAAATGAAAGAGCATAGAACAACAAAGAATAAAAATGGATTAGAATGTGTTCCTAATGGATTATTATGGCTAAATAATAAGAAAATTAGATTGAAGAGACAATAACATACCTTCACATGGTCGCTTTCTATTTAGTGTTTCCCATAGCAGAACCCCAAAACTGAAAAACCATTTAAAAAGCGTAAATTAATCTAACAGTTCTACTCATTATTCTGAAACATTTGAATATAATGCACCTTACCTATACATGTCAGCCTCCACAGAAGGTGCAGCACCTAGTATGACTTCAGGCGACACATATGCCAGATCTCTGAAACATGGCCCACGGCTATTAGAGCTGTTCAATCCCATGGCCATCTCTTGACACCAGTCGCTCAGCTACAACAACAAACATTTAGTACAGCAGCAGCACAAACATTGCTGTCATAAAGCTATCTCTGGGCCTAGCAGTACCTTAGCACGGTAATGTTGGTCAAGAAGAACATTAGTGGCTTTCAGAGCTCCATGCAGCAGAGAAGCAGCATGCAGATGAGCTAAACCTTCAGCAACATCCAATAGAATCTGTAGACAAAGAGCTGTTGAAAGCTCTGGGAACAGGTCCGTCTAGAGAAGCAAAAGTAAAGAATGTTAGAATTTATGAGACATTTAATGAAATTTTTTTTTATTGCATAACCATCAGGAACAAACACACAAAACAACATAAAAGATGAAACGTAAAAAAACTAATATAACAATGGTTAAAAAAACAAACAAATATAAATAAAATAAAAATAACAAATTAAATAAAACACACAATGCATAGTGTACAGTATTTCTACATCCAATGGTTTTAAGAAATGACAGGGTAATCAAAAAAAAGTGTTAGAATAATTGATTCATATCTCAGATTTTTTGCTTTTTAACAATTTCACAGTAGAAATAAAGAAGTCAAACTTGATACAAAGAAATTAATGTCAGAGATAATTTAGCAAATTTCTGTTTGTGTATGTAAAATTTTGCCAATAAAATGAAGAGATTAACAATATTATCAAGACTTTTGTTGGATTTGTTTTTAAAATAAAGAGTAATATCTTTTAATGTAAAATAATAAATAAAATAAATAAAAGTTTTGTCATTTTAATACATATATCTGGCTAGATCCTTCCAGAAATTGTTTACAACGTTGCATTCAAAAAGGTAATGTTAAAGGCTCTCTTTATCCACATTGCAGAAACCACAGATATCCTCCATTTCAATGTACTTTGATGATAAATATTTTACTGGGTAGATTGCATGTAGTGTTTTAAAAATAATTTCCTTAATTTTGTTTTTAATAGTGTATTTGAAGGGAGTTAACCAGGCTCTTTTCCAATTAATATTAACTATAATAGAGTTGCAGAAACAATTGCCTTTAGGAGTCATTATCTTTTGATTAAAAATATATATATTACGAATAATTACGAGTACATTTTTTATCAGTCAACTCAACACCTTCTAAATGTAATTTTGGGTTTACAACAGATATAGAATTATAGCAAATATGATTTTTAACAAGTTGAACAATTTTTACAGGGATAGATTTAATAACTAAAATAAATTCTCTAAGTAGACCTGATTGTTCATATAAAAGAATATTTCCGAAACTGTCAAAAAGTTTTTAAAAGATGATTTATGTCTCTATTAAACCAATTTAATAAGAATAAAGATTTATCTGAAAAGGTTACCATTATTCCAAATAAAGAGGAGAAAAATTGTTAGAGTAACACATTTTTTAAGCAAGAATGGCTTGTTGATGAAATTTAGTTTAAGGGGAAATATTATAATCACATTCTTTAAAAAATCAAGCCAGGTTAAAAAGATTATGAGAGACATTTAATGATAGTGAGTATTAGTTATTACTGATGATGCAAGAGTGCTAATGTTATGTATTGGAATGCTGCTGCTCTTCATTAGTGCTATTTTTAGCCCTCGTTCCTTGAATCGGGGATTTCCATTATCTCACTGTCAGAGCAGTGAACACACCTACAATACCCTAAAATCAACATTCACACTTCCTGCTTTAGAAATCAGACCTGTCAGTTATGTTACGCACCTGCCTTTAGCTTATTAAATCATATGTTCAAATAAAATATGGTATTTATTGCATGCATAATATTGGCTTACCTCATGCAGCAGAGAATCTAGAGATCCTTCAGGCATCCAATCCCAAACCAGACCAACTAGAGAGTGTGATGTGCACACACCCAGCGGGATGAGTACTTGCTCGCAACACACCTGCCCCAACATCCCTGCTCTCTTTAACCTGTCAATCCATTTACTGAAAAGAAAGAGAGAGAGAGAGAGAGAGAGAGAGAGTTAGGTTTTGTTTTCCATTTCTTGGAAATACCCTGTTAGCTGCAATAGCTTATGCTTAAACAAATGTTAAATAAATACAATAGGCCTATATTATTAAAATAAATATAAATAATTCAATACAAGTTTTACTGCACACATTTTTGCAATATTGAATAGAAAAGAAATTAATAATAGTTATTATTGTTCTGTTATTATTTATATTTTGTTAGCAAGTGTAAATTTATTAATTGTAAATTTAAGTATTTAATACAATATGTATGTTTACTACAAAATGCACTACTAATAAACACGCAAAAGTGATCAGGCACAGATACAATGACTGGAAATGCACTTCACCTATCCTTGATTAACTTGACAGCCACTTTGCCTCCAGTTCTCCCGAAATGTCCTCGCAAACAGGCGCCTACGCTCGTTCTCACCAGAACTACATCTCGCAGGTCCTTCTCATCAATAATCTTTAAATGACTATGCTGAGCCATATTTCACTGTCTGTAGCGCAAAGAGCATTTGACTGCCTATTGAGCTAAAAGCGAAAGTAGTCAAGACTCGAGCCCGGCCCCGGATCGCGTGCTCTCTTGACACGTCACTTGTTTACGTCGCGTCTAATTGGCTATTGAGCTGACAGAAGTCCCCGGCTATTTTTAACAGTCACTGTCAAACAAATGTAGTTCAAATTGCGTAATTGTTTCATCTGAGAGAGTGCAACGGGTTTTCTGTGCTGCTTTTTTCATTCACACATAGAAAATGTTAGCAGTTTAGGGATAGTTCTCCTTCCCCAAATAAAAATAAAGTCTTTCATCATTTACATATCTTCTACTTCTAAACCTGTTTGAGTTTTTTTATTTTTTTTATTTTTTTTTTATTTTGCACTCAAATAAGATGTACCGAAAAATGTTGAGGGAAATAACTTTAATTCAGAAGCAGAGTTAGCATTAGCACAAAATACAGTCCTGCCTATTATATAATTATATGATCAATATATGATCAATACACTGTAAAAAATTTCCAGGTTTTCACAACAAGTTACTGTAATTTTTCACAGTAAATTACATTAGAATCCCTTCACAGTATTTAACTGAAAAATTCACAGTAATATGTTGTATTCATAATTTTATTGTGAAATTACGGCAGGCAGCATGATTACAGCAAATTACTGTGAAAAGGGCTATATCTTTTGCACGTTAGTTATAGAAATTCAAACCTTTTTTTAACTCAACGTAGAAATTAATACAAATGAACTTTTAACAGATAATAACAGAATGTTATAGCCCCCAAAACGATTTGGTTACCAACATCTTTTTGGTTGTACTGCACCTTTATTTAATTTTATACAGTTAACATAGAATAGGAAATAATATTTAATGAACAACTGTGTACTTAGCCAAAACATAATAAACTTGAATAAAAAGTAATTAATTAATGAAACCAAAGACTGTTAAACAGCCAACAATTATTTCAATGTCAGGGTAAATGTCTGCTTTAGACAGTTTCATGAGTATTGGGCACCTTTCATCGCCTGGAGGTCACTAATCTCAGAATTATATATATATATATATATATATATATATATATATATATATACATATAAATATATATATATATATATATATATATATATATATATATATATATATATATATATATATATATAAACCACAGATTAGAGTTTTAAACAACTACATTCTAGCATGAAAAACAGTTAAAACTTAATTTTCGGACGCATATAGAGCCATCGAAGACGGGGCAATTATCCCAATGTCTAGCCAGATCTCCGCGGATACATGAGTAATGAGCGCCGTTACCGCCTGGAGGTCATAGATCTCCGCTACCGGCAAAACACACTTAAAATTACACACAATCTTTACTAACAATCCACAGATTTGAGTTTTGAAGAACTACATTCTCGCATGAAAAAGTATTAAAACTTTATTTCATTACATATTACAAGCAATATTTATAATATTATGTGCCTTCTCATCCACCATTACAGCTTGATGCAGCTTGGTGCGAAATGAATCCTGGGAGGAAAAAATAATAATTCTCAATACACTCCAAACGAACTTTATTCTTATTGTTAAAGTCAGAGATATGTAATATTTTGAATGGCGAAGAAAATAATTAACTTTATATTTCAATCAATATATTACTTTTGCACTGCTTCGGTTCAGGACTCGTGTGACATTGAATCAGATTCAGATATTTTATCAGACGTGTTCATGAGCTCATAGTCATCAACAAGCAATTCGTGTACAAGCAGTAAGTACACGAACCAAGCAATATGATGAAATATTAATGAATTATATGTTTGCGTCTTACAATATTATACAAAATGGAATCGTTTTCAGGCGAATTCGACTCTTTACTATTCACTTAAAGGAGCCGAATTCGACTCTTTACTGTTCACTTAAAGGAGCCGATTCATTTAACAGAACTGACTCGACTCGACCGCAAACAAGCGCCATCACCACAGACAACGCTTACCTCGTCTCTTCACCAAACGAATTCATCCTCGGTAAGTGTTAAAATATGACCTTTGTCCGTTAAATGAGTGTTGTATGTGTATTTCTGTATAGTGCATGTCATTTAACAGGAATTTACCGAGTACTTTAGTTGTACTCGCACGTACAGGGTTTAAGCGCGCCTTTTTTTAAACAAGAAATTAACGACGCCAGATGGTGATTGTAGTGTTTTCTGAGGTATTAGCATAACGTTAACGTTAGTTCCTGATAAAAGAAAGGGAATTTTCTTTAATTAACTTCTTGTTAACTGCATTTTCTGTTTCAGTACAAGACTGAAGTAAAGGTGAAATGACTAAAGTTAAGGTAAGCTCTGACCTTCACTTAAGTTAACGTTACGGTTAACAGTTAGTCACCATCATGTACGTTAATTTTGTTCACTGTAACGTTAACGTTAAGTTAGTTAAATAAACTAAACTCATTATGAAACAAGTCTTAACTGTTTTATTAAATGAGGCTTATAATACAATTCAGTTGTATTCTTTTAAACTAACACTAACACAGTACATATTGTATATTTCTCACTGGTGTTAATGCATTGCTAACATTTACTAATGAGAACTAATTGTATAGTGTCACTAACTGTAGATTTTGTTTTTTGGTGTTCAGGTGTACCTGATAATAGCTGAAGTGTGAGGTGAGTGTAAATTCTGTGCACACAAATATAACCTAAATTCATTAACACAATCTAAACCTATATATATATATATAGTATGTGTGTGCGTGTGTTAGGTTGAGTCTTATTCTACTCTTATTATATTAATATTTTTTTGCAGCCACAGCCATTGATGTTGAAACACTGATGCTACTAATCAACCATCGCTTCATTATTAAAGGTAATGTTGATGCCTTCCTCATTTTTATTAGATTTTTAAATGTCAGGTTTTTCACAGATTTGTTGTGAGCAGTTTCTTGTACAAACTCTTTTTCTTCTTCCAGAAGTTCCACCAGTACCTCCAGTAGTAGTAAATATTAGACAAAGATTTTTTTAAACTATAGTTTTTATTTTTATTAGCAATTTTACTGGGCATGTGTGTTTGTTTGCTTGGTTTTTAATAGGCAGAGCATGGAATGTCAACTTTGTTTCTACAAACAAATTTAATTATTCACAAACACCTCTAATTTAGTCCTTCTTTCCCCCTTTTAGTCTTATTCCTTGGAGGGTTGAGTGGTCATGGGACCTCACCTGGATTTCACAACTGACTTTGGATCTGGTCTGAAACTGAAGTATGCTGAAGATGCCTTTTGCACTCTGGAATTTAAGGTAATGTCTACAATAAATATTGTAACTGAGGGCTTGTTTTGGGGGGGTTAAACAAGGAATGTATAGGAGCACAAGTCATGACTCCCCTTGTCCCCTTGTTATAAAGGGCTGTGTTGCAGACACAATTTGTTTGTCTGTGCTGGAGACCAGAGGGGAAGCTGTCTTTAAAAGGATGGGGCTCTTATACCATATGTGAAGTTACCTTTTCAGGTGAGTGGATTACATACAAGTCATTGCAAATGCATAAATAGTGGGAAATTTTTACTGGGAAGCACAAATTAAGTGAAACTCAAAACATGTGAAAGAATATTTGGAATATTTACAAAAAAACTTGATTGAAATGAATGCAACACAAGTGCTGTATCACTTCAATCAAGTTTTTTTTGCAAAATTTTCCTAATATTTAAATCATGAAAAATTAGCTTGATGCAAGAAACATCCTGCTAGTATTCAAGAGCAAGAACTGTGATGCATGTGTTCACTTTGCAATAAGTGTGAACCCAGCATTAGATCTGTAAACAGAAGATGTAAATCAAATCAACTGTTTTAAAATGCTCGGCCTAGGTCATTAAAACCACTATTTGTTGTTGGACTGTTCTTGAATGTGTGTTTGTGATGGAAATGTTTTTCAGATGTTTTTTGTTTAAATAATTGCAGTTTGACTGAGCTACAGTATTGTCAGCATGTTCAAACTGAGCTAACAGTAATTTTGCTCTGTAGTGCAGCAGTAGTGTCCCAGTAGTGTTGTATGAAGCTAACTGTTTGTCTGCCCTTTTGCTTATAGGTGCTTTTTGGGCACCAGTTTGGAGATGGAAGACAGACAAAGTCAAAGAAGCAGAGAAGACACATCAACCAGCAAGTGTGTAAAATTATCAGGAAAATGATTGACCTTGAATAGACGACTGCCTAATTTAGCAAGAAGTTTTGTCTCTCTCTCTCTCATGTGTGTATATATATATATATATATATATATATATATATATATATATATATATATATATATATATATATATATATATATATATGAGAGAGAGAGAGAGAGAGAGCGCGCACTCTGAAGCACTGCTTTTTATGCTACATATGATGTCAGATTTTTTTTATTAATATGTTCTTATAGGATTTTTTGAGGCTTCACCTTCACCTTTTGAAAGTTTTCTGAAATGTTTACACAGATGTCATTAAGCTGTTAAATAAATCTGTAAAATGTATGTGTGTTTGTTTTTATTTTGATTTTAGAGTCTTCTCAGATCACCCAAAAATGAAGATTCTGTCGTCATTTACACATCCTCAGGTTGTTTGGACACAAAGAGGAATATTTGATATTTTTATTCCTGTGTTTAACAAAAAAAATCATTTTTAACAGAGCTGGAACAACCTGAGGGTGAGTAAATCAAGATAGAATTTTCATTTTTGTGTGACCTAAAATTGCTTTGAAATTTTACAGCACCAAACTGTTAAATTACAGTAATCCGGGATATAACTTTAACTTTACAGTTAAATCAGGTATTTAAACTGCAACCTACTGCTAAATCACAGTAATCGTTTTGCAAATTCACAGTAAAATATAGTTAATTCTACAAGATAATACTGTGAAATCACAGTAACAGACTTTATTATCTACTGTAAAGTTACAATATATGGTTGTAATTTCACAATAATTTAATGTGACAAAACCACAGTAAATTACTGTGAACTACCTCACAATAATTTACTGTGAATTTACATACAGTAATTTACTGTGAAAGTAATGCAATTATTAGCCAGTAATTTACTGTGAATTTAAGGTCAAATTTTTTACAGTGTAGTCATTACAACATGTTTTAGTTCACTGTAACTTCATTCTTCAAACTAAGTTCATCATGTTCTAGCTCAATTTTATAAGTTACACAAGCTCTTTTAAATCAGTGTAACATAATATAAGTTCTATGGACTCATACGGTTAGTTTGATTCAGCTTAAAAATTTAAGGCAACAAGGATTTTTTTTACAGTGTAGTTATCGTACATTAAAGTTAATAAGCCCAAGATAATGCAAAATATGAAATGTCATTCCTTCTTCAAAGATGTCAGTTTAATAGCAGGGGCAGAATATCCTAAAACTGATAGTTCAGTTCAATCCATGTTCATTTATTTAGCACCTTAACCATGTAGATTCTGTAGACTGAAGCAGCTTAACATAGAAGTTCTAGTAGATTGAAACTGTGTCAGTCCAGTTTTCAAAGTTGAAGTTCAGTTTAGTTCAGTTCAGTGTGGTTTAATTTTCACTGCTGAAAGTTCTCCCAAAAATAAAAATGATGTCATCACTTCTCCTCCTTCACTTATTCCAGACCTGTTTGAGTCTTTTTTCTGTTGAACACAAAAGGAAGATATTCTGAAGAATGCCAGGGGAAAAACAGTCCATAAGTATTTTTGTTTCTACTATAGATGATCTAGCATACTTCAAAAAAATCTTGTTTTGTGTTGAACTGAATAGAGATAGTAAGAGTTTAGAAGCACTGGAGTGTGAGCAAATTTTGTGGAAATGTTCAATTTTGAGTTAACCATCCGTCCACTCGATCCTAAACTTGCTGTGAGTATAAGTTGACAAGGAGGAGTACTAAAATAATCACTCTAAAATATGTATATATATATATATATATATATATATATATATATATATATATATATATATATATATATATATATATATATATATATATATATATATATATATATATAAACACTCTATTCAATAATCTGTTTCCACTGGAAATATGTCAGTAAATCAATATAAAATATGGGTAATAGGAATATTCATTTAAAAAAATATTATATATTGGTTCCAATTAATGGTTCTGGAGTGAGTGGACTTTATTAAGGGAATGTGTTTGTCAATGTTGTTTAATTCAATTCATCTTTATTTGTATAGCGCCTTTACAATTTAGATTATGTCAAAGCAGCTTCAAAAAGGAGATTATAGTGAATTGAAAGTGTAGTTCAGTTTTCAGAGTTTCAGTTCAGTTTAGATTAGCTCAGTTCAGTTCAATGTGTTTTATATTCATGTATGTATGCGATTATTAATTATCTTTCCTTATGTGATTAATTATTATTAATTACTTTTTCTTAAACTCCACCAAAAGTAAATATTCTAGAAAAAAGGCATCAAATTTCATGTAATGCTCAATTATTTTTCAATTCACCTCCCATACACACTGACTCAAACCTCACATTGTGGTGCTAAACATCTATTGCAGTGTGAGTTTCAGCTAAATACCTCACATTCTCATATCATGGACAGTAATGAAAACACAGCTCATTACACATCACACGTTCAGTTTTTGTGGGGGAAATATGAAATAGTGATAGAAAATTAGTTAATTGGAACGATAAAAAGACATTTTGATTCCTACAATTACAGTTCGAAACGTCCACTCATCAGGAAAAAAATTGATAGCAGCGAGACATATGGAATATTGAGATTTGCAATGCTAAAACCGTCATGTAAACCATTCCCATGCTGCGTCTATTCAATTAATAACAGCAAATATACAAATAAGATGTTAACCCAGGGGTTAGGTTTGCACAGCAACTAAATATCCATACTTAACAGTTGATCATATAAATTACAGTCAATGCGAAATGTGAAGCAAGATAATTCCTACTGCGATAATCCAGCATTATGAATGAGTCAGGGTTAACTGGTCAGGTGTGAAAGCACTTTTTTTTTCATCTGTCACTAATTCAAATGAAGCTTGTGAGTAAGCTACACACTCTACTGCTGGTTTTTATTCAGCACACTATCAAAACAACTGTCAAAACAAAACATGGGAGCCATTTTGGAAGGGGAACCTTTAACCAATTTTGATGAAAGGCTAGTCTCCTGTGACTTTATTACATAAGAACTTCTCACTTGCCATTTCTTTTTGACTGTCATATCCTTTTTTTTTTTGCGCAGCCTCGCTTCTTGTTTCCTTTAAATGTTAATCATTCATGTGAATAGGATCTATTTAAAGTAGACAAATAGGAAAACAAATAGGGAGGAAGAGTTATTAATTATTTACCTCTCATCACTCAATTTTTTTGGCATTTTTAGTCGTTGTTCATGTCTAAACCGTCTCTTGTCTTGGTAATATCACATGGCTAACCAGTGCTGCATCAACAACTGTGAGGGTGTGTGAGCTCATCAGTGTGACTGAATCTTTTTCCACACGCAAGAAAAGCAATTTCCTCTTTTCTCAAATGTCTGCCGAAATTGCAAAAAAGAGGTGTCTGCCCCAGAGTCAGGGGTTTTCTTCACAAGGCTTAAGTTTGTAAGTCTTGCACCATTTGTTGATCCCTTTTCAGCGTGACAAGTCAATCAGAAGTAATATTTCCAGCTTAAAGAAAAGGGGATGTCCAGAGTGAATGAACTTACAGTAGAAAGTGGAATCATGTGAGTCATTTATTGGTTTACCACTTTCACGCTCCATTATCAGAGAAAGAAAAACAATGTTGGTTTATTAATACCTAATAGGTTATGTTTTTACCAAAGTTATAAAAGATATTATTATATAGAAAAGATTTTAACAATGTGCTAAAAATACACGATAAAAAGATAACAGAGGTAAACAGGTGCTAGCAATGATTAACACTGAACAAATGTGTGTAATAAAACACGTCAATCGATTGACTTTTTATACATGATTAACAATTATGGATTTTTTTCTCTGCAAGACAAAATAAAGCACGAAATGAAAATCAATACAAGTTAAACATTAACATTTCCATGCTGCAAGACGGGAAATATCTTGTCTCGTTCGCTTTATTTAATTTAATTTAATTAAATTCGTCTTTATTTCTTCAGAGCTTTTACAATGTAGATTGTTTCAAAGCAGCTTAACATAGAAGATTATAGTAAATTGAAACTGTGTAAGTCCAGTTTTCAGAGTTAAAGTTTAGCTTAGCACTGCTGGAAGTCCAAACACTGAAGAGCAAATCCAATGATGCGCAACTCCACATATCCCAAACAAACCAAGCCAGTGAAGAGGAACAAAACTTCACCAATTGGCGAAAGTGAAAAAAAAAAATTTAAAAACTAAAGAGAAACCAGGATCAGTTGGGCATGACCATTTCTCCTCTGGCCAAACTTCTTGTGCGGAGCTGCAGTCTAAGTGCCGGAGGCTGGGAAACACTGGACGTCCATCCTGGAGAACTGCACATTTACTAAAAACATTTTTTTTTGTTTTTTGTTTTTATTGAACTGAGAGAGTGTCCAAGCCTTGAACATTATCAGGAAGGCTATTCCAGAGTTTAGGAGCCACAAATGAGAAGGCTTGACCTCCTTTAGTAGACTTTGCTATGCTGGGTACTACCAGAAGCCCTGAGTTTTGAGATCTTAAAGATCGAGTTGGAATGCTTTTATGCCTTATTAGACTCTTAAAAAATAGAGATTGACTTTTAATCTATCATAAATAATCTGCATATATTAAGTGCCATCATATTATCGCAGTTTAAAAATATGTTTTCTGAAAAATATTCTGTATATTTCTGTGACCTAGTAGTCTTAATCTTTTATTTGTTGGTGATTACCCCATTTACACTCTGATGTCAGTAAAACCCAGGTTATGTAACATTGCATGGAGGAGATTAAACTTAGTGAACAAGTCATTAAAAGGGAGCTGAGATAAATATCAAGCTGAACAAAGAGGAACTTGAATGCAACGCACGTTATGGTAGTTCTTCCAGAGGACACCAGAATTATACACAAATGCACGCACGCACACACACGCACACTTTGGCTTTTTCACACATGCACGCACGCACGCACACCCGCATGCATGCACGCTTTCTCTCTCTCTCTCTCTCTCTCTCTCTCTCTCTCTCTCTCTCTCTCTCTCTCTCTCTCCCTATAAAATAAATAAATCAGAAAAAAACTGAACATTTAACAATCAACATTTATGGATAGAACATTAATAATAAATAATATATTTACAATAATTTATGGCAGGTGCTGGTTTCACCACATCACATTGTGGCCTTAAAGGGATAGTTCACCCAAAAATGTAAAGCTCTGTCATCATTACTCACCCTTCACTTTCTCCAAACTTCCTTGGGTTTTTTTTGTTGAGCACACAGAAAGCTATACTGAAGATTGTTGGATATTCATAAGCATTTAGAACCACTTAAGGGTTAGTAGATAATGATTTATATATATATATATATATATATATATATATATATATATATATATATATATATATATATATATATATATATATATATATATATATATATATATATATATCCCTTTAAAGGAATGGACAGGATCAGCAACAATACTTAGTCTGATTATAGTGACATCCAAACAGTGCATCTGAAAAAGTGTTGCATGCAGAACTGTTGCAAACAATTTATTTACGTTGAATTTAAACAAATTAAATTTTAAAATGTTAAACTTAATTTGTGTTTAAATTCAGCCCAAATAAATTGTTTACAACCACATAACGTGAAAAAAAAATTTACCCTGCTAAAAAATCCAGCTTAAACCAGCCTAGGCTGGTTGGCTGGTTTTAGCTGGTCGACCAGGCTGGTTTTAGAGGGGTTTTGGCCACTTCCAGGCTGGTTTCCAGCCATTTCCAGCCTGGTCTTAGCTGGTCAGGCTGGAAAATGACCAGCTAAATCCAGCAAAAACCAGCTTGACCAGGCTGGTTTAAGCTGGACATAGCTGGTTTTGGCTGGGCTCCCAGCCTGCTAGGCTGGTCAAGCTGGTTTTAGCTGGTCATCTCCCAGCCTAACCAGCTAAGACCAGGCTGGAAATGGCTGGAAACCAGCCTGGAAGTGGCCAAAACCCCTCTAAAACCAGCCTGGTTGACCAGCTAAAACCAGCCAACCAGCCTAGGCTGGTTTAAGCTGGATTTTTCAGCAGGGAAATCCAAGGAATTATCTTTGAATAATTTTTTTTCAGTACTAAGAGGGACAAAGTATGTCATAACAATACCCCTATCACCAGCAGCCTAAACAAGGCATAAAGGCATAATGCTTTCATTTTTATGCCAAATTCTTACCTTACCATTCACTTACTGCAGCAGTAATGTTTGACCGGGCAGCCTTTTTCAGGTCTTCAGTTGTCCCGTTTTAGCTATGCATGTTCTTTTACCTTCAGTTTGCTGTTTTTAGTTAACAGGAATGGCACCAGAATGGTGTGGCATTGTTTTTATTTATACATTATTATTTTCTTTTATCTATTTATAAATTGGCTTTATATAATTTACTTTCTATTTGCTTGAACCAGTCTGACCATTGTCCTCTGACCTTTGGTATCCAAAGGACCTTTTCAGACACAGAACTACGGCTAAATTGATAGGTTCTCTGCTATGGTGACTGGAAAACTCATAAGGATGAAAAAAACAATCTGATGGAGATAAATACAGAACGTTCCTGGAGGACATGCTGAAATCCACAAGAGCATTGGGACTTGAATGATGGCTCGTCTTCCAAACCAATGATCTGGAAAATACATCAATGCAGACCCAGACTCCAGCCAGGGTCTGTGAAATGTATAAAAATAGAAATATTGCTTTTAACAAAAACTCTCTATCCGATCAAAACTTGAGGATTTTTGCGTACAAAACAGCCAATATTCCAGTAGCAAGATTGATAGACTTTACACCCAGAGTTTACGAGCTTTTTAGCTTCACGAACCACCAGAGGCCGCCATTTTCTAACGAATGATCATTTCGCAGTTTCGCCAAGTAGATTATTTATTTTAGCGTTTCTTTTTGTTGTTAATGTTTAGTTGTTGTAGAATGTTTTGTTATCATCCTTTTGGTCTTTGTTTTATCATTTATAAAATTTCAGTTTTATTAGCATTCATTTTCTTTATCCTTGCTTGCAGCTGGTTAAAATCAAATTTCTGATTCTGTACCTGATCATTTGTTTAAATAAGCTGCATCACAACTCCTGACTTATTCAACTATTATTAAACTTTTATTCTTTCATTCATTTTCTTTTTAGCTTAGTCCCTTTAGTGAGGGGTCGTCACAGTGGAATGAACAGCCAACTTATGGCGCATGTTTTAGGCAGTGGATGCATTCCAGCTGCAACACAACACCGGGAAACACCTATACACTCTTGCATTCACACACATACACTACGGCCAATTTAGTTTATTCAATTCACCTATACTGCATGTCTTTGGACTGTGGGGGAAAACGGAGCACCTGAAGGAAACCCATGCGAACACAGGGAGAACATGCAAACTCCACACAGAAATGCCAACTGACCCAGCCGGGACCCGAACCAGCAACCTTCTTGCTGTGAGGTGACAGTGCTACCCATTGCGCCGCAGTGACGTCCCTATTTGTTTTTATAAGGGTTCTTATTCTTATATGAAAAAATCCACCTATCACCTAAAGTTGGCACTTAAAAATATTTTTTTAGTGTTATATAATACCTTAATATCATATTAAAAACCCTTTTAATAATAGTTTTTTGTGATAGACTTTTCAAAAATATACAGATGAGCAATTCCATGCAAATGTCAACCTTGCCATAAAAAAATTTCACCAAAATACCAAAACCGTTTCTACATTTTTTGTGTAAGCAGGCAGTTTACAGTACTTTAAAGCTACTCAAAAATGTCTGTCAATGTTTTTAAACAATCTTATTTGATTTACCAAATTCACACGAGTGGCAATTTCACATCTGTCACATCCATAATGCAGAGGTGTCACACTTATCTCTATATATAAATCTATATATAAAAATATTTAATTAAATAAAATTAATCATGTTTGCTCTAGATAGCCAACTCTTATCCTTTTGATTAGCATTATTTCTTTGGGTGTTGTGCAGTTTAATTCACAATATGTCTACAAAGCATTTTGTAAACAGGCATACTTTTTTGGTCACATCCATCACGCATGATTATTTTCCTCATTTAAAGTACAAAACATGTTTACAGATTGATATTTTTCTGATCCCTTAACTTAGTGGTGAGTTGTTCTGGAAAATCTAAACAGTTGCTTCAATATAATGCTAACATATACTTTCTATGTGAATTTATGCTTTGAGTGTTACATCCATAACGCTGGAATTGCTAAGATATTATTATTTCTGTTGTTTAACCCCGAGACTGACTGATTTTATAAAAGCTTTCTAATTTAATGTTTTAAAAATGTGAAGAAACAAATCCACCAAACACCAATAATACTGATTTTTTTATATTCCATATTAAATATCATCTAACAGAAATACTTGAACAAACAACATTTCAGTACAAATACAAAATCACAAATATTAAAAACAACACAAACTTAAAAAGAAATGTTTGTGCTTTACTCTGATTCATTATAAAACTCTGAAACATTAAGTGCAACTTACAAAACTATAGAAAATACAGAGTCTGCTAAGCTCTTTTACCTTGCTTCTAAAAGAATATACATCGAGGAATGTATTTTTGGCAGTTTGAACTTACACAACACTTTATTTCCCTCACAACTTCACACTCACATTTAAAAAAAAATCATTACCAAAAGCAAATTACTAAAACTCTTACATCTCACAATGATTACAGCAGTTTTACACAGTAGTAAAACAAACAAACAAACAAAACTAAAGTGCAAGAGTCGCTTAAAAAAACGAAGCAGAGTATCATACTCATACTAAGAATATGAATACAGAAATGCAGCTTATGATAGGTGAAGCATTTATGCTCAATGACCGGCTGCTCTGGGACTTGATATCAGAGCAATGTCATCTGAGCAACATTCAACATCCTGACCGGCAGGAAGAGAACAGATCTTTACAAATGCCCTTTGTGGATAAACTTTCACGATCATAAAAACTGTAATTTGGCAGTTTCAGACAGCTTCTGTTTTAGCATCACCAGACTTTTTAACTCTTCTCGTTAGTTTGTAGCATATGCTGTTTTGAAGACCCAGAACTGCTCCCATCCGAACTTGAAACATCTTTCTTTTTCATCCGTTCAAGAGCGTAGTATCGCAGCATGAGGAAAAATCCTGTTGAGACACATAGAAATGTAATATTACCGTAATTAATCATTTAATATAAGAGAATGGAAGCTATTGAGTTACATTTCTGAAGCAAACATTCAAAGATAACAAAAGGAAACACGTTTCAGGCTTGATTTATTTTTAAATCCCACCACAGGAACTCAGCTTACATTTGACACAATAGCAAAGGCATTTTTTGACTTTGTGTATTTTGTGATAGTGCAAGAAAAAAAAAAACTCACCCTGTAAGGAATTGATAATGCAGAAAAGAAAGAGGGTGACCTCTGAGAAAGGGCCAAAATCGAGGAAACCCAGAGCCCATGTGGTTCCATACAGACAGGTGAGACCCCAGATACTGAGAAAAGCCACATGGATCTTTTTCCAGTCTGGTCTGTTCCGGATCTCTCTCACCACAAGGAAAAGCATGACTAAACCAGAGCTCACCACAACTGCCAGTAAGCCAATGTTGATGATGTAATGAGCCAACTGACTCTTATCACCCTCTGTCATCCAGCACCTAAATGAGCAAAGCAAAGTATATATTAGTTTCTATGTACTGCATGCATGATTATTATATATAAAGCCCAGGCAATACTTTAGTTAGATCTGCATTAGTGTTCACGCAGTCTTTCAAAGTATACTCAGTACAAGAGAACAATCACAGACACTTATAAGTTTCATCCTTGTCCAGTTTTTCCAATTATTTAATGGAAGACAAAACAGTCTAGACCAGTGGTTTTCAAATTTTTTTCATCAAGTACCACCTCAGAAAAAAATTGTCTCTCCAAATACCACCAAAATGAGCAGTATTGAAATATAGTAGCGTAGAACGCCCAGTAAAGCAGCTACATCTCTGCACAGTTAAAAAAGCGTGGCAGATTACCTCAGAAATATGGGCTATATGTCATATATGGCATATTATTTACATCATTTTTGATACATTTTTAAATGTGTGTAGCATGTACATGGCATATTTCATTCCTCCGCGTACCACTAGAAGGAAGCCTGCGTATCACTAGAGGTACACGTACCACAGGTTGAGAACCACTGATCAAGACAAAGATCTTTAAACAAGACCATTAGTATGAAATTTGATCATAGCAACGTAAACCGATTGACATTTTAAAAAGAATGCTTCACCTAGTAATGTAAATTCACACATTATTTATTCACCCTCAAGTGGTTCCAAACCTTTCTGTGTTTCTTTTTTTCTGCTGAACCTAAAATGAAGGCTTTTTAAAGAAAGCTGAAAACCAATGACCATTGTTTTTATAGTAGTAAAATCAAATAATATGGAAGTCAATGGTTACCAGTTTCTAATATTCTTCAAAATAACTTGTGTTCAGTATAAGAAAGAAACTCAAACATGTTTGTGACAACTGAAGGGGGAGTAAGTGATGACTGTATTATGTGTGTATACATCAGTGTTGGGCAAGCTCCTTAAAAATGTAGAGCTAAGCTATTAGCTACTCTACTTAAAATGTAGCTTAACTACAGTAAAAGCTACTCTCTGGGAACTGTAGCAAGCTACTTTTATCAAGTAGCTTTTAGCTACATTTAAGCTATTTTTGCAATTTTCATTTCTAAATCGAAGTAACTTAAATCAAAAGCCCCTTTCACACATACAGACCTTTCCGGAAAATTGGCGGCAATTTTCCGTAAAGGTTGTATGTGTGAACAGGTCCTTTTTGAAAATACCGGTAAATTCGTTCTGGCTATTTTCCGGAAAGAGAAGTTGTAACATTACCGGCAATTTGCCGGTAAAAGCCTTTGAATACTTTTCCAGACACATTTAGCTGCTAGAAGAACATATAAACGTGATCTGACTGTGTAAATAATCATCGATGAAATGCTCATGATAAGCCGTTGTTTGTTTACCTTCAAGCTTTGCGTGTGCCTGTGAAACAGCCTGTGAGCGCCTGCACACGCACATATTATGAACATCTCGACATGCGAAAGTGATCTTGCGAAAGTTGATCATGCACAGAGTTTGTAATGTAGTCAAATGTTTACAAACACAAGCGCAGCCGTTTAAAGCTCATTTGTGGTGAATGATGTCAGAATTTACCGGTATTTTGGAATGGATGTGTGAATGCTCTTTTCCGGAAAATTTCCGTAACGTCCTCGCCTGTGTGAACAGCGCTTTTTTGAACATACCGGTAAAGTCGTTCCGGAAATTTTCCAGATATTTACCGGTATCACTGTGTGAAAGGGGCTAAAGTCAATCATATCTTAGTGATCAATAAAACTGTCAATGAAACTTATGAGGCATAATTGTTAAGTTCAGTTATTTACTGCAAATAATATGCTGTACTAAACAAAAACAAATTATAGTATATAACAGCAAAAACAAAAAGTACAATAAAACCAGGTTTTACAGTTACACTTTTAAAAGTAATTTATAGTAAAGGGAAATATTTAGGAATAAGCATTATATTGTATATTTACTCTTCATTAATAATTTACACTACATAATGTAGTATCATTAGTAACTATCATGAGCTAATAGTAATTACTATAGTATACTTTAGCCTTTACTACAGTAAACGTATAGTAAATAATAAATAATAATAAATAATAAATTTCATTTCTTAATAAATAGCCACATTCATTATTTATTTATATGATCTATAAATTATATTAAAATACGTGTTGGCTTTATGTGATTTTATATTTTGAAATAGAATATGTAATGTTCTCAATAACATTTGTAAATAAAAAATAGTCCCTATATGTTCTGTTTACATACATTTCAATTAATATGGAAAACGAGTGCATGTTTTTACCAAAACTAATTTGCATTTTTTTTAAATGCGTGTGTTTGTAAAACAATATAAATTGCACAAAGAAATGATGGGGTTCTTTTCTAAATAAGTTGTTACTCCACCCCGTTTAGAGCATCATTATGGGTTGCAATATGTTATAACTAACGTGGATCTGTGACAGAGAAATTAAGATTTTGGGAAACTTTGTTCTTTTCCTAAACAATGCATCGTACTATGATAGTTCAGCCGTGAGTTAAGTCGTTGTATGGGAAATGCATCCCAGAGCGAGAGATGGCAGTAAAGCAAAAAAAAGAATGTTGTCGACCACCAAAAACAGGAAGAAGATATCGTCATTCTCGCCATCATATGGATTTACTTTTATCGGCTAGACACCAGCTTCACAGCTCCATTAATGTCGGTGCTGTCCCTTATTGATCCGCAATCGGTAAATGTTGCTTGTGTGGACGCTACTACGCTACTTGACTAAAAAAAATAGCTTTGCTAGAGAAAAGCTATTTGATTTAAAAAGTAGCGACGCTACTGAGAAATGTAGTTAAGCTAACGTTAGTATTGTCACTACTTGTAGCAACACTACTGCCCAACACTGGTAAACATGCAAAGTTTGACTGTGTTGAGGCAAACATTGTAATAGATAGTGATCTAATTTCTGATGTTTGCATTTGTACATGCCCATACACTATTACAGTATCTTTCACAAATACACATGATGTATTCATACAGCTCAGCATAACATCATACCATACAGCAAATTCATTGAGTTTGTACAATCAAATTCCATGGGTTTCATTTGAAAACTTTTGCCACTAATGACCTTCCATATTTCCTATTGGCCTTCCATATTTAGCTCCGCACACATGCACTGGTGAAATCGAGGATCTACTATCTTTGCAACTTTAAGTATGTTTAATTTTGTGTTGCTGCTTGCTTGTTTGCACTCAGAATCAATGACTCTGTGGTAACAAGCGTAGTGAAAAACCGTTACAAGCAGGTTCACTCACAAGTGCAAGACTGTTTAAGAAACATAGTACATAGTAGATAGTAATCTTAAAGTCTGCAATAACCATAAGTTGCTAAGACTTTTATTTCCCTATGTTGATGTACTTCAAATTGACACAGAATGTTTAGTATCATTCCCTTATAGCAAACTAAAAATACATGGGGCATTCTTAAGAATATTATCCCTTGACGCCAACAGAGAAGGACCGACACTCCAAATGCCAAAGCAAATGGTCAGATTTTGATGGAAGATTACCAAAATATTTAGTTTTTTTAGTGGTTTAACTTGCACAAATGCATTGTTTATCTACATAATAACAATGTGCGCTAGCAAAATAAACATTGTAAAGTTTGATTCCACATGGACTTTAAGTACTGTAAATATCTCCTTACATTCGATAAGGATTGTTGACGTCATCACTTGGTTTAATCTTCCTTTCGCCATAAATATCCCCTACGGAGAGCAGTATACTGACAAGCAGAAATGGAAAACCTGAAAATGGAAAGAAAAACAAATCTGTTAATTATCGTGTCTCAATTTAGTTCATTTGAATAAGCTTACCAAAACTTGCCACTTACCAAAGCCCATCAGATAAAATATCCAAATTGGCAGGGGTGAGTTGAACACTTTGCGGACTAACAAGAAGGTGTGAAACACTTCCATAGCCATCCAGCAGAGGGTGCTGAGCAGCCCATAATGAAGAAGGGAACCTGTTAACTGACAAACAGTTTCATTTGCAACATTGGCCAGTATACCGGTGAGAATGAAGAACAAGCACAGCAGAAATATCGCCACCACTAGGCCACGGTGCACCAGTGAGATCTGGTTTTTCTTCCCTCTTCTGGAATGCAGACACAGACAAGACAAAAAACAACCTGGTGAGAATCACAATTATTTTTTTGACAGTGTAGTGAACTCCAGGTCACTGAATTCACACTTACCTGCGTTTGCAGAGCCAGTAGAAGAGCACCAAACAGCTCACCAAGGACACAGCACAGCCCACTGCGGTAATGAACGTCAGAGCCTTTAGATGGCGGACTGTACTCTTCTGCTCTACTTGCTGGAGCATCAAAGAGAAAGAGACAAGGTATGTATCATTTCATATTCATGCTGTAATCAATTACCGCACTGCCTGATTTGATATGCATATTTTCAATGATGAGGGAAGTACCTTTTATTCATAAAGTTTGGCTTTGCTACCAGCTATAAGTACAAAAACAAACATTTAATTTTCCTAATCTGCTAATCCTGCTACTCACCACAAGAATAGCAAAGTATGTGAGATGATTGCAGTGGCATTCTGTCTGTTCTTCGTTGATTTTAACTGTATCGCAGCCATCATCTTTCCAGTTCACTTCATTGTCTAGGGAGAAACACATTAGAAGAACAATTAGTAATTGTGCTGATGCCTAATGCTGACTGATGATGTGCATGAACATGACGACGGGAGCAGACCTTGTTTTGTATCCCATGAAACACATCTTCCTGAGCTGTCAGGCTGTGGAAGGAAACAGAAGAGGATTGGGATATCGGTTGTTAAAATAGAGACTGCATTCAGTCAGAAATGGTCTCAGAATCACAGGAAGCTTAGGGAAAGCTTTAAATGTCAGGCCCTGCCAGTGTGTTAATAGATTTGAATAAATAACCACCAAACCCCTTAATCTGTTTATTCAAAGCAGATTTCTCTATAAAAAGCAGCAGTCAGTAATACAATAAGAGTGAAAATTGTAAATACATAATTTAACTTGCTTAAAACAATAGCCAACAATACAGTAATTGAATCAAGTAATCAAATCGGATCACATTTTTTATCAAGAGTGTATATGTATGAAATAATTGGTGCTTTGACTATTGAATTATTAAAAAATAATGCACACCCGAGGTGGTGATGCTGTTACACCGTCTGTGTGCATTATTTTCTAATAATTCAACAGACCAAAAAGGCAAAAATGCAAAGCTGACAGAAACAAAAATGGCTGAATGGAGCATACACTGATCAACATATTATTCAGTCAAATGTGGAGCCAAACATTTAGATGTATTCACTGATGGTAATTTTTTTTTCTTTGAAGTACCAGGATGAGCCCGTGTTATTAGTCTTAGTGGTTGTTATCAGGGAATAGCTAACCTTAGCATGCTGTGTCTGACTAATCAGAATCAAGTATTCCAGAAAGCCACAAAATAACCAACATTAAGGGTGCTTTCACACTTGGGCCGAATGCCTGGTCTGAACCCAAGTATAATTGTCCCCCCTCTGTCTTTTTTCCTCCTGAACCCCGGTACGGTTTCATCATCAAGCTGCTGTTTTGTGTACAGCTGCTGCTAGGTGACGGCCACGAAAGCCAAGGCGCTAAAATGGAGATGTATACACATCACCGGTGTTCTGCTTTTATTGAATCTTTTGGTTTTGCTACCAAAACCAAAGTACAGAGAGCCACTTGCGTCTATCTGCCACAAAATATTAAAAAGGTTCAGAACATAACACAATGTCTGCAGAAGTCGTTTTTGGTGGAGACAAGCTGGCATTATCTCGCTTTATGCCAAGGTAGGCAATACAAAGACATACAGACATGAATGAATATTATGAAAACTAAAGTTGGTTGTACAGTTGGCGGTCCACTTCCGTTTTTTGGTACGATTGCATTCATATCAGAAGTGAACCTGACCCCAGACCACCTCGGGTACAGTTCATGGGTACGTACCAGAGTTCAGAAGACAGCATTCACATTAGCTAAACGTGCCATACTCTGACGTCAAATGAACTCGGGTGCGGACCAAAAGTGCTAGTGTGAAAGCACCTTAAATGATGTTGTAACTTCAAGAATGTATGCACAAATCTATAATGGCAAGCATTTGTTTACTTTTCAAACCGTTTTTGTGCATTTTAGACAAAACTAACTGAAACACACCACTTATTTTCATGTGCCCAAAAATGATTCTCAGACTGCTTGTACAAAACCCACCTAGAGAACAGTGTGTCCTTTACCATATCTGACAGCCAAGCATTTTTTTTTATTTGACTGAATTGGAGTTGTTCATAAACATTTTCATAATCATTTTATAGCATTTTCATAATCATTGGTAGCCAAAACCAAAAACCAAACAAACAAAAAAAAAAACTGTCTTTCACTCTCTTAATCATTATAACATCTTTAGGAGCAAGGGGGCGCCCTAGTGGATTCGGAGATCTTCCACAATTCTTGCGTACTGAGTGTATAGGGAGGATGGATTCAGCACTTAAAAATTGTAAACAAATAAATAAGGAAATTGCAAGTTTTTTGCAATCTTTGCAATTTAAATAGCAAAAACAAGATCAGCAATATGATGTTTATCATGTTTCACCTTAGCATGTGGTCATGTGGTTTCAGTGTTAAGGAAATGGAAGACATTTAGTCTACACAGTAGAAACTGGTGTGAGCTACAGTTGCTGTATCTCACACCATGCAGTATAATGTTAAAAAGTACTAGAACAGCACCCCAATGTGCTTTTTCCACTTACAGCAAAGGGACGGTGATGGAACCGGATTTTGACAGGCTCTATGAGGTTTCTGATAGTCTCATTTTCCACAGAGAGTCCCACAATGTCATCCAGAAGAGCTGATTTAGACGGTCCTCGCTACACAAACACAAATACTGATATATCATACTGAAAATATGTTGGTAAGGAAGATAAAAAATCCACATGATTTCTTTATATTCATCAAATGTCACCATCATACCTCAAATAACGTCTTGTTCTTGTAGTAAGTACACACCACTTTGGATTTTCTCCTTGATACAGATCTCAGGCTTGATGGAATATAAACGGAGGGTATGGTGTTTGCGTCTACAAATCGAGGGGCCTGAAATGCAACACATAAGTATATTATTGCATATGCTAGAAAGAGACCTTCCTGCAAATGCTTCTAATAAGGTCAAAGTCATTTACAGGCACGGTGAAATTGTGTCCTGTGAATTCCTCGTCCATCTCAATGACTGTGCCCTGAGCACAAGGTAGATCCACACGACCCTTTGCATTGAATCTCATCACTACTTCCTCTATCCTGCAAACAAACACCAACACATGCATTATAATGTGAACACACTACAACAAACCTCACGTGTTTAAAGTATTGTAAGTCATTATTACATATCCACATCAAGTTAAATACCAAATTTATTCAATGTATGATTCATAGATTGCTGCATTCATGTACGCCCAAATCGCCTATATCCCACAATACCACAAAAAGAGTTATTTATGGTATTTGGGGCGGAAGGCTTGTATGTGTTATGGTTATAAAGTAAACCACAGTGGACCCACCCATATACTGTATGCATCAAAATAAGCATGCAGAGGCAATTTGATCATTTTCAATAGTAGATACATTTCTCTGTATTTTAAAAGAACATGCCAAAACAAAGGAGATGTTTCTGCAATAAATAATATCTTGATAACTGTGATCAATGCATCAAAGAACCAGTGATGCATCCGACTGTCCATGCATTAAATTAAAAAGCTAGTGCCGTCACTGGTTCGACTTCCTGTTTGTGGCTCAACCTCTGTTTTTCACTCGCTCTTAGGCTCAGCATGATTGCGTTCTTACAAGGATGCAAGAGGTGATGTTGTGATGCATGGTAGATGTCATGAATTCATATCACAGTAAAGTAATAGTGAAACTACCAAACAAAACTAAACAAATAGAAGACGACTCGCTCACATGTTTGCTCCTCTGGGCTTCAGTCTCGCCTCATCACAGAACTTCTCCTCTATTAATCAAAAAAGAGATTAAATGAATACATCTGATATCTCTAATTCACGAGAAAACAAATTATGACATATTAAAATAAAGATTCTTACTGCAGTTGATATGAGCCCCATCAAATATGTAGTTTCCCTTGAGATCACCTGTGATGATATCACCTTTGACACTGCCATTCACAATACCATACATATGAGCATTGTCTTGAACTCCTTGTGAGAGGTCGGTGCAGCAGGTTCCTTGAAGGCCGTTTGGTTTACATAGAGTGTGATTCTTGCCATTGACCTCCACTATCAGCAGGTCCAGCAGCGGCTCCCAGAACACACAGAAATGACTTTGATTCTGATGAGGATTTGAATCTAGTTGAATGGATGAAGATTGTGTGCACTTGGCTGTGATCCTGCCCTGAATGGAGAGCGTGCTCTCATTGGCTGAAATTTCAATTCTTTCACAGCCGGTTTTCAAATCATATTCCAGATTTTGAGGTGCGATGCCATGGAGCCACTTTCCACACATCTTGAAGTCTCTGTCATTATCTGTTGCTGTTAGATAAACAAATTGTGTTAAAAAATGTATTAATATGCTGTAAATAAATAAATGTGTTAGCTGCAAATAATAATAATAATAAAAAAAACAATGATAATACTTTTTATATACATAGTCACTGGCCACTTTATTAGGTACACCTGCTAATGAATACAAATTTCTAATCAGCCAATCACATGGCAGCAACTCAATGCATTTAGGCATGTAGACATGATCAAGACGATCTGCAGCAGTTTAAACCGAGCATAAGAATGGGGTAGAAAGGTGATTTAAGTGACATGATAGTGGCATGATAGTTGGTGCCGGACGGGCTGGTCTGAGTATTTCAGAAACTGATGATCTACCGGGATTTTCACGTTCAACCATCTGTAGGGTTTACAGAGAATGGTCAGATAAAAAGAAAATATCCAGTGAGCGGCAGTTATGTGGGCACAAATGCCTTGTTGATGCTAGAGGTCAGAGGAGAATGGCCAGACTGGTTCCAGCGGATAGAAAGGCAACAGTAACTCAAATAACCACTTGTTACAATAAAAATAAATAAGTAAATAAAGCGCGAATCATCTCATACTGGTTTCTTGAACATGACAATGAGTTCACTGTACTCAAATGGCCCACACAGTCACCAGATCACAGTCCAATAGAGCACCTTTTGGATGTGGTGGAACGGGAGATTCGCATTATGTATGTGTAGCTGACAAATCTGCAGCAACTGCGTGATGCTATCATGCTATCAATATGGAGCAAAATCTCTGAGGAGTATTTCCAGTGCCTTGTTGAATCAATGCCATGATGGATTAGGGCAGTTCTGAAGGCAAAATGGGGTAACCCATTACTAGTAAGGTGAGGTGTTCCTAATAAAGTGTCAGATGAGTGTAACTGTCCAAACAATCACATTTCAAACAATCAATATCATCATTCACCCAACAATGATGACAATGACAATTTTCCTGTGTACTAAGAAAACACTGTCTGTAAATCAAAACATTTTAACAAATTTGAGTGAGAAGAGTGTCTAGTTTGCCAATACTGCCTGCAATAGAAGTGCAATTTTGACCTAATTGACATGAATAACCTATCAAGCACACATCTATAATATACTGTACACACTGTAAGCTGAGGGAAATGCAATGCCATGGTAGGTTTCTATCTGATAGTAATGATATGCATCGTCATGGCATCTAGATATTGCTGCTCTCTTGTGATTTGAATTGCTTTGTTTATCCTCATTTCTAAATCCATTTAGAAAAATGCGTCCTCTAAATGATTCAATGTAAATGTAATGCTCGTTTACTTACCTTGACCCAAAACGAACAAAAGACAGATGATTATCCACATTCTGGCAGTCTTTGCTGGATTCTGCTTCATTGTAGTTCATAGATGAAGCCTGCGAAGCAAAAGAGAATTTTGTTAAACATTCATTCATTTTCTTTTCGGCCCTTTATTAATCTGGGGTCGCCACAGCAGAATGAACGGCCTTGTTAAAAATAAATGAGTATAAATAAATAACAATGCCTCATGCGCGGGCAACCTTTGAAATAGAAACATAACTTATCAAATATCTTTGCTGCTCCTTCCTCTTACAAACTCATAAAAAATACACATCTGCATTTTCCATACTGATTTCCTTTTTACAAACTCACACTTCTTGAGATAAAGATGCAGGCATCTAAACACATCTATTCCTGGACTCTTATCAATGAGAACAAACTAATGCTAGGGTAAAAATACATTGTGATGCGTACTTGGCAGCAACTGCCATGTCTTATCAATGGGAACAGACTTGCTTTTCTACAAAACCACTATTGTGGTCACATTCAGTCTTTATGTCACAGTCTTTGTTTTGTTTCGTGTAGTAAAGCATGAGTCCTTATGGTCATGACAAAGGGCCTGCCTCAGATGTTCAATACAATGAATCATAGCACATTGCCAGTCCCAATGCGCTAAAACACACAGCAAGTGACAGTGGATGAGTCAGACACTACTTGGCAAGTTTTCTAGCATGAGTCAGCATGGGTCACTGACTGGGCCACAGAACAGAACTAAAAGCCACTTCTGCATATCTGACAGAGTTGAATGATGATGTTTGTTCCTCACTTTACTGACAGACTATGCAGACGACTATTATAAATGCATATTAAAATACACTTACAAGAGGGAAGGAATTCAAGAAGCCCACATCCTCTTAAGTAAACAATTGCCGCGTCTCAATTAGCATACTAGCAGTACTTTTCAAAATTAGAACGAGTGTGCATAAAATCACATGATGTTGAAATATTTTGGGTATTAAATATACAGTTGAGGTCAGAATTATTACCCCCTGTTTATTTTTTTTCTCCTATTTCTGTTTAACAGATTTCACAATCCTAATCATAATAGTTTTAATAACTCATTTCTAATAACTGATTTTTTTTTATTTTTGCCATGATGACAGTAAATAATATTTGACTATGTATTTTTCAAGACATTTCTATACAGCTTAAAGTGAGATTTAAAGGCTCAACTAGGGTAATTAGATTAACTAGGCAGGTTGGGGTAATTAAGTAAGTAACTGTATAACGATGGTTTGTTCTGTAGACTATCGGAAAAAATATATTGCTTAAAGCGGCTAATAATTTTGACCTTAAAATGTTTTTTAAAAAAAGTAATAACTGCTTTTATTCTAGCTGAAATAAAACAAATAAGACTTCAGAAGAAAAAAATATTATCAGACATACTGTGAAAATTTCTTTGCTCTGTTAAAAAAAGAAAATTCAAAGGGGCTAATAATTCTGACTCCAACTGTGTGTGTGTATATATATATATATATATATATATATATATATATATATATATATATATATATATAGCAGTTAATATTGCTCACAACACATGTTGCGCTAGAGGAGGATTTGATTAAAACTACAAACCCATAAAAATGGTGTAAAAAAACACATATGACAGATGTGTGAAACAAATAGTTTGAGTGATTAATCAATATCTAACCGGATATTTAATCCACAGAAACATTGTGACTATTTATTAAGGTATACGGTTGGTGGTCTTTGATCTTTTAATGCATCTTTATGCAAGAAAACAAGCAGATTTTCTTTTAGTTCCTTTATTAATCTGGGATCACCACAGCGGAATGAATCGCCAACTTATCCAGCATTTTTCGCGCAGCAAATGCCCTTCCAGCTGCAACCCATCACTAGGAAATGTCCAAACACCCCCACTCACACACATACTGTACACTATGGACACTAGCTTATTCAATTCACCTATAGTGCATGTTTTTGGACTTTTGAGGGAAAGTGGCCACATAAAATCAAACAAAGACCCATCTCTCTGTCGATATCTTCAAGTGAAACAGAACATTTATTTTCATGATTGTCATGAAGACACTTAAATATTTGTGTGACTATTTTTTGCCAAATGACAAATTTCTGTTAAAGTGACTTTTAGAGCAGAGCTGGAGATATTCATGTCCTCATATACTGTATTGTGAGACAAAAGAACCACGATTTTAATTTAAAGCCTTTACTTTTGATTAAGTGTGCAGATCGACTTTTGATTTGTTCATCCAAAAATAGTTTGGAACTTTACCTTGGCTCAATCATGAAACATTGCTGCCATACCACGGCTGCTATGATATTACACAGCGTCTGAAACTTTAGTGCATTCCAGTTTAAATAATAATGGTTCAGGATCTGCACCAAATTAAATACATTCTGATTCTGAATCATCTCTTATAAAATGTCTCTATGATTGCAAGGCATGCTTCCTGTGCAAGCAGGTGGTCATGTTGGTTACACTTATAGAAGTTAGTCGCAACAAAGTTCCTTGATTATTATGCCAAAATGAGAGTATAGTTCCTAGCCATATCAACTCTTTGGCCATTTTTGGTCATCTAATCTGATTCAATAATCTTTGTTAAGCTAAGCTAAAAGTACTCCCACCACACTCAGAGATCAGCTGAATGGAGTCAAAAATGGTAAAACTAAACTGTTTATCTCTGACAAGGTGTAAAATGAGTCTATTTTCCAAAAAAAGTGGAGTCTTCCTTTAGGTTATTGAACTGGGATTCAGATTCAAATGTAGACTAGCATCTATAGTATATCTATAATTTCTGATGCATATTTCAATGTTAAATCCATTAGACAGCAGATGATGAGCCCTAAAATAACAGTACAACAGTGTAGTTGGATGACTTTCACAATTAAAGTCCAACCTTCCTGTCAGCAGCAACCACAGTGTCACATGTACGCACTTTAATAAGTTCTCATGCATATAACACAGATCTAGCGTTTTGCATTTCTGCGTGACCTTTAAATCTATCAGATGCATGAGGTGTAAACCAGTCGAAATGAAACTGTAGGAAAATGTAGCACACACACTGTAAAGATCAGACACCACTGTGGCTTTCCTGCATTTACCGACTTCGAGCACAAACATGCGTCAACCTGTTGCAGACATTATACAAAACACAACACCTGCAGCTACTCGATTTGGTCTGACGTCGAAACTACTTCATGTGCTTTTCCACCACTGCGGCTACTAAAAGATGCATTTTAGAACTACAGAACTACTATGAAACTGCATATGAGTATAAATAAAGAGAATGAGAGTCACATACTGGAGGAGAGCTACAAAAAAAGATGCTAACATAACTGTCAGCTGTGTAGACAGAACAACTGTAAACAGATCGAAATATTAAATGAGTGTTTCTGTCAATCTAATCGAATGCATTTTAATACTAACCCTAATCCTATTTAATATTTGTAATGCCATACACAAGTCTAAACAAGGGCACATACAGCAGATTTATATGTGTTTTAGTTGTTGTTGGTTTTGCGACAAAAATTATAGTTTAATTTTCACATAGTCGAAGTCTCACTGACAGTTTTCAAGTTTATATTTTTTATAAGATCCTATGTTAAGCAGTTTAATAAACGCTAAATATATATTTGTGTAACATTTTGTGCAAAGCTGCCTTCTAGTTAAATTATAAATAATAAACTTGCAGCACGTCTTTACTTCACATCAGTCTCAGGACAGCTCCACACACTAGATGGCGCCACTAGCTCGAGCAGTCTTCTCATTTCAGCGTCAAATCACATGTAAGAAAATAATTTAAAACGCAGGATTTAACTCTTTATTCCAATGCGATAAACCACTAATCAGTCAACAATGTGAACTGTTTCAAGGTCATAAAATTTCGCAATTTTAGTCTATATAATATAGTAGGCTAGGCTTACTACTTAGGTGTTAGTTACCTGGTGTTCGGCTGTAGCACTGATTTAATAATAAGAGTAAGGACAGATAACTGGCAGAAGATGTTATCTTATAAAACATGCACTCAGTCCTGCAGCTCTATTTATTTACAGAGAACATCTGTAATTATCTGTAATCATAAGATACAGTCACATCCCGGGAATGAATCAAACACAATGAACACTTGTCTGGTTTAATGATGGTTTGGACCAATCAGCATGCTCTATTGTGAATAAGATGCAACTTCATTAATATGCATGATATAGTTTCGTTGGAGTCATGGTGGTGCAGTGGGTGGCACAATTGCCTCACAGCAAGAAGGTCGTTGGTTCAAGTCTCAGTTAAGTCAGTTGGCATTTCTGTGTGAAGTTTGCATGTTCTCCCCGTGCTGGCATGGGTTTCCTCCGGGTGCTCTGGTTTTCCCCAACGTCCAGAGACATGCAGTACAGGTGACTTGAATAAGCTAAATTGGCCGTGGTGTATGTATGTGTGTGAATGGGAGTATGGATGTTTCCCAGTGATGGGTTGCAGCTTGAAGCGCATCCGCTGCGTAAAACATATGCTGGATAAGTGAGTGGTTTCATTCCACTGGGGTGACCCCAGATTAATAAAGGGACTAAGCTAAAAAGAAACAGAATGAATGAATATAGTTTTGTCATTGGCGGTACGGTGGCTCAGTGGTTAGCACTGTCGCCTCACAGTAAGAAGGTGCCTGGTTTGAGTTCTTGCTGGGCCAGTTGGCATTTCTGTGTGGAGTTTGCATGTTTCTCCCAGTGCTCTGGTTTCCCCCACAGTCCAAAGTGATTTGCTATAGGTTAATTGAATGAACTAAATTGGCTATAGTGCATGAGTGCGTGTGTGAATGCGGGAGTGTATGGGTGTTTCCCAGTACTGTACTGCTGGAATACGTTGGCAGTTCATTCTGCTGTGGTGACCCCTGATAAATAAGGGACTAAGCTGAAGGAAAATGAACAAATGAATGGATAGTTTTGTTGGCTGTTTTTGGCTGTAACAGCATTTAGAGACACACCTTCCAAGTTGTGTTGCCAACAGGGCCGGCATGTCCACAGTGGCAACCTACCCTAGAATAGTGAGAGTGGCACCCACAACCTACACCCGCGCCCCTAACCCCCCCACTCCTTACTTTCGTCCATGCCGCCGCCAACACCTTATTATCCATGACCACTGCCCCCGTACCTCCGCTCTTCACGAACTGGTCACTTCTGTTTTCACTTTCAGATTAAGGGCGGCGTGATCATTGTTTGCCAAGAGCACCAGTTAAGCCTCTCTGACCCTGGTTGCCAAGCACAATTAAATCCGATAGAAGATAAAAAATTGTTCAGAGACACGGGTCATAAGTGTTCCATTTTTAAGTGTGCCAAAACAAAAGTGTTGTTTCCATTTCCCCATGGTGCAAGCAGTTAGCTTACAGTGGTGTGTTAAGACTCAAATTTTTTGTAAGGAAATCTGTATTTGCCACTCGTCTTCTTTAAAAAAAAAAAAAAAAAGTGGTTTCAGTTTGTGTTGATTGTCATGTTTCTACGAATTTGGCAAGTGTGTGATCAATGCTCGTTGTTTATGTTTATTCAGATGGGAAAGTTAGTGTTACGATAACCAGCGATCGCTCTCCGGAGATTAGTGGTTTCCACTATGCTTGGACTACACTTCCGCATATCCCAGGACTACAGTTTCATACATGCACTTCTCCTAGACATCCATGCTCACTCATCTGCTTGATTACATTCACCACCTGAACCTTGTCACAGACTGATAGCATTCCATATATAAGCCACTCATGAACCCATTCAGTTTGCCGAGTCTTGTTTGCTTTATTGTGACATTACAACGCGTTTCCCTGTCTTGTTTTCTCCGTGTTAGACCTTAGCCCTGTATTCCCTGTTCTCCTGTTTAGCCGCCTGCCTTGTGACCTGTTGCCTGATTCACGACTACGATTTTGGATTTGTCTGCATATACCCGATTGTACCTGATTTGACCACTGCTTGCCTGACGCTAAATAAACCTGCATATTGGATCTTACCTCCAGTTGTTTCCTTACACTCCCTCCCCGTCGTTACAGTTAGTTAGTATCATCAACAGTATTCTTTCGGTTTTTGAACACATGCCTTATACTCAAAATTAATGAAGTTATAGTAACATTACTACGTCTGCGTCTGTGTTGCTTCTGTGCAAATCAGCTGTTTTTTTTTTGCACATAATTCCACTTTTCATGCAAATCCTTCCCTCTTTCGCCACTCGGCACTCGAGCTGGACTCACCCACTTTCCTGACCTTTTTCAAACTCAATGTGTGAAAAACACTCTGCTATGACGGGGGTTTCATGACCCTTTGAATGACTTTCAATGCTTTTTATGTGTACAACACTGCAACTTTTAACTTCCTTTCACTTTAGAACTGACCACATTCTTTAACTTCTTTGTTTAACTGATCATTGCAGAAAGTGTCTTGGTGGCTAAAAGATGCCGTGCAGATAAAAGATAAGGGCCAGTTAATGTGCGAGACATTCTTAATGTGTTGACCTGTGTTTAGCATATATACCAACACTGCAGCAATAAATAACATTTTGTTTACACTGCGGAAAAAAAAATTCTACTTACAGTTTTTACCCCATTTCTAATCTAAATGTCCAAGTATTCCTAAATCAAGAAGCATTTTACTGTTTTGGTAATTTTTTGTTAAAATTATGGAGGTAATTTAGTGATGCCAGTGGGACAAGTAAAATAGTCTTGTTTTTAGTTTGAAATAACTTCATTTTACTTACACGACTGGCAGATAATTAAGCTTGTTTTAAGGAAACCCCCACTTAACTTTGACATAATTAAAACAAAACCATATTATTTACTTATCTGAAAAAATGCTTTTTGATTTAATTGTTAGATATTTGGACTAAGGGTGTTCGGTTCCGGGTCTTTTGGAATCTTCTTTCTGTAATTTTTAAGTCGGTGTAATCGACTCCGGAATTGACTCCATTTATATTCACTTAAAATAGTGTAAGGATTAAACCTGCTGTATCATGTTGCGCTTTACTACTGCATCAATTGCAGCTTTACATTGTGCAGTTCTCCTCTGGTCAGACAAAACCAACAGTAAATCATCTGCAGTCAAAAAAAATAGTTATAAACCTACACTTTTAAAAACATATTTTAATTTTCTAATTTAGATAATTTAGGCAATTACATTGCAATATTGGAGACAGAGAGTTTAAATATCGAAATTTGTGTGTCAGTGTGTCAGTGTGTGTGTGTATACTGTATACACACACACATATATATATATATATATGTATATATATATATATATATATATATATATATATATATATATATATATGTAATGAAGTTTACGGCCCTTTGGCCGCCGGGAAGAAGGAGGCGGAGAACCGACGGAGCTTTAAAATGATTTATTAATAACAGTGACGGCAGCTCCGTCAAACTGAAAGCAAAAGTAAAATAACATGTCCGGGCCCGGTCCTCTCTCGGCTTCCTCTGCCATCGGTCCTCCTTTTATGGTCCAGAGCTCCTTCCGTGGGATCCGAGGCAGGTGCGCACCGCACGTGTATCCACTTACGCGGTGGCCTCACCCCGTTCCCACGGCTCTCGGCCACGCCCCCTCGCCACAATATATATTTATAATAGTCTATAAAACTTTTTAATATTAGTGTTTTATACTTGAATATTGTACAGAGTGAAATAATCTGGCGTAGCAGACGGTCACGCAAGGCACACACCCAAATCTGCAGTTGTTCATTTCTTTGATGCCACAACCGATCAATAAACAAAATAGCTAGATTTTACATTTGATTTATCGACCAATTACATATTAAACCCCATATATGAAATATTTAACTTAAATAGTTCATACATTGGGCTACGCGGTGGCGCAATAGATAGTGCTATTGCCTCACAGCAAGAAGGTCACTGGTTCGAGGCTCGGACGGGTCAGGGTCAGTTGGTGTTTCTGTCTGGAGTTTGCATGTTCTCCCCGCATTTGCGTGGGTTTCCTCCGGGTGCTCCGGTTTTCCCCACAGTCCAAAGACATGCGGTACAGGTGAGTTGGGTAGGCTAAATTGTCCGTAGTGTATGAGTGAGAATGAGTGTGTATGGATTCCAGAGATGGGTTGCAGCTGGAAGGGCATCTGCTGTGTAAAACATATGCTGGATAAGTTGGCGGTTCATTCCGCTGTGGCGACCCCAGATTAGTAAAATGAAATGAATGAATGTTGAATGAATTAGAAAATGAATGAATGTTCCTACATTAACAAACCTAAAATAAAAAATAAAAGCAGCGTAAAATACTGTGCCTTAAAGCACATATGTATATATTGCTTTCTCATTCTCTAGAGTGCTCGCGGTTGCGAAATTGAAAAAAAAAAGTAAAATGTGTGAACAGCCATTCAAAGAGGGCGCCTTCAGTGTTCATCGTGCAAGAGAATGAGCTCTGAGAGCCGATTCCGGTACTAGGTCCATTGAGTACAGAAATCTATTTTTTTGGAGTCGACCCCCCCTCACCCCACATCCCTAATTTTGACAAAAAAACAAGAAAAAATCTAAAAGTAAGAAAAGCATTTTTGGAGTGTAAGGGCAAGCTGTCAATATTAAATCAAAATGTTAATGCAATTTTTTCCACATACTGGATACCAAGTCTTTTTAAAGATTATTCAATCAGGAAAAAAGTTCCAAAAAAACCCCAAAACAAAATAAAAACAGTTTATTTGATAACGAAAACAAGCTTCAAAACTGACAACTGTTCAACTGTTCCTGTCTACGTTGTGGTTAGTTGTTTAAGTTTTTTCCAACCACACTGCCCACCAGGTACTATAAGCCCACAAAAACAAATACTTTACAATGCAACTGAGCAAATTGCTTAGATGTAATCTATTATCACATAACTATCGATCAAACGTGGTAAAGGAAATAGTATTTACTTTAATGCTACATACAATGTCAAACCTTATATTTCACTCAATAAAGAAACATCCAATTCACCAAATAACCAAATATCCAAGGTCTACTAAGTTGTCGTATTTTACCCTCTCCTTGAGTATCTTATTGGTTAAATATAACGATTGCTATTTAATGCAAAAATAAAAAACTAGTTCTGTGGTTTTTTTTAAATGCTTAAATTCTATCCTTCTGCCAAAAAAACCCGGCGCTGACAGTATATATATATGTCACAGTCTTGATTCTCTGCCACCTAGCCTGACTATTTGGCTGTTTAGACTAAGACTTTGGATTGACTGTATGCTCCTGTGTTGACCATTGCCTGCCTGACCTTTCTCTGTTGAATAAAGTACTGCATGTGGATCATCGCAGCGTCCCTCAATTACAATATATTACAGCAGTTCTAAGTAGGTGTAGCATGCCACACCTGAAACTACGTATTCCCATGCAATGTGTAATTTATTTATTTTTAACACATAATATGATGTCATACATGACACCCAGTACCCACACTTGTGGCCTTTGCACTTGAACGCTTGTTTTATACATGAACAATTCTATGCAAATGTCAACCTTGCCATGAAATAAATTAAGTTTCATCAAAAAAGAGAAACCGTTTCTACATTTTTTGTGTAAGCATAAGCAAGTATTTAAAATATTCAAGAATGTCTCTTTCAGTGTTTTTAAACTATTACACTTGATGTACCAAAGTTAGACAAGTGTTAGTTTCACATTAGTCACATCCATAATGTAAAAGTGTCACACCCATAACCAAGCTTTTCCCTCATTAAAGCAAAAATGTCAAATAAAATCAAAACAATGTTTTTTGTTCTATAGTGCGCTCCCTTTGGTTAGCATTATTTCTTTTAGGTTGTGCAGTTTAATTTGTAGAATTTCTACAAAGTATGTTTTACACTGTAAATTAGCGAACATGTATATATATATTTTTTTGTCACATCAATCACATATGTTTATTTTCTACGTTTAAAATATAAAAAATGTTAACAGATTGAGATTTTTCTGATCCCATAACTCTGTGGTGAGTTGTTTTGGAAAATGTAAACAGTTGCTTCAATATAATGTTAACATATACTTTCTATGTAAATTTATGTTTTGAATTTCTACTGCAAATGTCACATCCATAATGCCGGAATTGATCACATGACATTTTCCCATACGTGTTATGGAATATAGGAGTGTGTTGAACACTTGCAATTAATATAAAGTAAATCAATCATGTTTTAGAGGAGAACTGCATTCATTTTCTTTATAAAGAAATTATTTTTTAACAATAACTGTTTGACCAATGGGTCAGCGACATGCTTACAACAGTGTCCAAGAAAGGTTTTTACAGAGCATTACACAATTTTGCACATTTAATATTTAGCACTTTGTCTAATCTTCAATTTAATCAGTTTCTAATTATCAAGCATAAAAAAGCTGCTGATATATGTGATGTGACATTTGTGACTTGTGCACAGTGAAGGTGGTCTGTTGTTTCCAAAGCCACAAGTGTTTATTTAAAGTAGGGGTCACCAACATGGTGCCCACGGGCACCAGGTAGCCCGCGAGGATCACATGAGTTGCCCGTGGGCCTGTTATAAAAATTAGCTTACCATAGCACCACATACCAGTAAGTTGCATCTAATATTTTTTGCAGCTATTCTTTTTAAATCACACTTGCATTGGTTGATATTTACCTGTTTTCATTAACATGATCAGTGTCTTCACATAGATGAATATCATTAATTATTAATAACATATAATTAAAAGTAAATTGAGCAAATTTGTTATTAGGAAGTGTGTATCAAACTGGTAGCCCTTCACATTAAACGATACCCAAGAAGTAGCTCTCAGTTTCCAAAAGGTTGGTGACCCCTGATTTAAAGTGCTAGGTCACTACACTTTTAAACTTTTAATGTATAGCCCTGCCTACTTCCAAGAACCACTGCGAAAGACTTACTAAAGCTGGTCTCCCAGCACCCTCAGAAAGAAAAGTTTAAATATTTGTGGTACAGTATTTATGCAAATACTGTAATATTGCAATACATGCACTTATTGTGGTAACGCGGTGGCGCAGTAGGTCATTTCTGTGTGGAGTTTGCATGTTCTCCTCATGTTCGGGTGGGTTTCCTACGCGTGTTCCGGTTTCCCCCACAAGTCCAAAGACATGCGGTACAGGTGAATTGGGTAAGCTAAATTGTCCGTAGTGTATGTGTGTGAATGAGAGTGCATGGATGTTTCCCAGTGATAGGTTGCAGCTGGAAGGGCATCCGCTGCGTAAAACATATGCAGGGTAAGTTGGCATTTCATTCCACTGTGGCAATGAAGTTTTGGGTACTTCTCCTGTGCACCACCAGAGGGAGCCATCACCCGAATTCTAATTGGCTCTACTGACTAAAATTCCCATAAGCCCCTTTGCCCAGGACTGATTGCGGTAGCAGGTGTCTCACATCAACATTCATGCTTTTGATTTGCATGACTTGATTTGCCCAGCAGTTATTACCAAGCTTTTTCACATCATTCCTGCCCATGTCTTGATCTTCTAGCCTGTCTGATCACCTGTAATTGTTCTCTGCCTGTTTTTCAACTTCATTTTTGGATTGCCCCACTGTTTATGATCATTGTTGTCTGTGCCTTAATAAAGCTTGCCAATGGATCCGATGGCTTCTGACTTACCACAACACTTATATTGTTTATTTTTTTATTTAAATTAATTTGCAGTGGTTAATTTGCTTGTATTAATATTGTACTAACATTCCCTGCAGGCACAGGACGTCAACATGACATCATATTGACGTTGTACCCTAACGTTTTAGAGACGATAGATTTTGTTTGGAAATGAATATTGTGTTGACGTCAGAACCCAACGTCAGGTCAACGTCAATGTCCAACGTTCAACCCTAAATCAACCAAATTTTAACATCTAATCGGGTTACATCTTGATGTTGTGTGGACGTTTCCACTATGATATCTGTCAGATGTTAGATTTTGGTCACTTTCCAACACAACCTAAAATCAACCAAATATCAACGTAATTTGACGTTGTTATTGGACGTCAAAAGAACATTGTCCTTAGACGCTGGCTAGACATTGCATTTTGGTACCTGACCTCATGACTTAAATCTAGCCTTATATTAACATCTTATGATGTTGTGTTCCTGCTGGGTTGCATCAGTGCACAGACAAGGATGCACCCAGTTCATTTATAGTTTGTGTTGCTACCGGTGATAGACGTGCCCAATCAAGCCATACAATTCATTTGTATTCCTTGTACTTGTACGTGTGTAATGACAATAAAGTTGAATCTAACCTAATTTAATCTAATATGCATGTTGAAAACTGCTCTACTTCAATCAAAAAAGGATGGAAATATAGTTTCCACAGTATAAAAAGTGACAACTCAATGGAGTTATAACAAAGCAGCATATTGACTACCACTGAGAGTGCCCAGTTCCTCTGTGCTATGTTTGAGAAGGGTGCGTCTACGCCTCCGCCTTTTCTGGCCTCTCTCGCTCTGCCATTGTTCCAGCTATGTGGAGCTCACAGCGGTCAAAGAATGTCTCTTTTCTCTCTAAGCACCACTGAAAGGAAGCTGGTGAAGTCCATTTATACAGGAGCCTGTTGCCAGTTTTATACTGTGCAAATACTGGAATTTTTCTTTGCAGAAATTCATTAAATTCTCTTACTCCTCTGCATTATGTTATTTCTCACTTGTTCCCACCAGCTGTTAAAAGCAAACTAAAAAGCTTCTCCTTTTAGTAATAATGACTCTGTGGAAATTCTAATAACCTCAGAGGCTTTAGCACTTCCCACTACCTGAACTTCTTTACTCTGATAACATCTGAGATGATTCAACATGTTTTGAAGTCCTACATGAACCTCAAGAAAGATGAACCACAGCAGACTTGCATTTCCACGGTTGATGTTGTGTCTAGTGAAGCTATAACAACCCGTAGAGAACAAGAATGTGAACTTTGCGATGAACTAGGTCACGCTATTGTAATGGTCCTTTGTGACATCAATGGCAGACTAAAAAGAGAGAGGCTTTTCAACTCGCTTCATTCTGAGCTGAAGTGACGAGTAGCAGGGACCAAGGGCAAAGGTCTTTCAACCATTTAGCAGCATCCGCATTGATGCAAAGTTGCATTACAGAAAAAAAATCTGTTGACGTTTAGTTGCGCAGATCAACCATCGTGGTTCAGACAGGAAAACCAAGAAATTGACTTAAAGAAAAGACGTGGCTGAAACAGTATAGCATAGTTACTACCAAGTGAACAGATAATGCGAACCTAGAATAACTTTAGAATAAAACATCAGCCAATTGTGCCTAATGCATAAATATAAACCCTAATACATTTTCCTCTAAATGCAATTCTTCATGAAAATCTAAAACTCAAATTACATATGCTTTGTGCCTTCTGATACAAAAATGAAAGTATATGTCAGAAGCAGGCACAGGCTCAATGTTCTCAGTTGGTTGTATAGAAGGCAGATAAAGGGAGCATTCCTTTCTATTGAGGTGGACTGGTGAGGGGGGTTACAGGATTGTCGAGGCTTTCTCTAAAGCACACGGTCTCAGCGTGTCTTTGATTTGTTCATAGCCTCGGAGTAAATATGCGGCCGCTGCTTCTCCACCTGCGCTCCAATTTCCCCAAGGAGCTCCTTGTCTCATATATTACACCAGTGAGCGTGAAATGTTGAAATAAACACAGAGAAATGCATGATAAAATGAGAAATGCGTGTTTATGTAATCTTAAGGTTGAGGTGAGCAGAGTTAAAAATAAATCTTGTTAAAGGTTATTGCATGGTAATATGCAGTAATGTCTACTTTAAGCTCATTAACCATGTTTATCGGATTTTAATTATCAGATTTTGGCTATTTCAATGGTGTCTTGTTTAGGTTTATAAGCAAACACATGCAAAACATGATGGAAAGTACTAAAATCCAGTCCATTTATGTGTATACAAATGAAAGATTTGTAGCTAGGGTCAGTTGTCACAAGAGCTCTCAGGTTTGGTAACGCAAATGTTTTGTTCTTGTTTTCCAGCATTGGATTCATACTACTTTTAATGTATATTAATGTAAATTCATTCCTTTAAAACTTAAATATTTTCATTTAGCCTTGAACAAACAGTGAACACAATAAAGCAGCATCCTTAAAGGTGAGGGGTGGGCTGTAGCTTACTGTATAATGAAGATAGAAAGAGAAAGGTAAAGGGATATTTTGATAAAAATCAGGTTGGGGCAAGATGATTTAAAGATGGTTTAATGATGTTAAGACAGTAAGGCGTTAAAAACATCTTTATCTTTTTACTCATAACAAACTGAGGTCCCTTAAAGGAAAAATTACCATTGTGATAAAACATAATAACCTGCATATTAGAGTCTAGCCATGGTAACCACACATTAGATTGGCCACAAGTTTAACCATGTCATTTGTACACTCTCAAAAAGCAATTATGGCCTTCAACCGCAATTATAATAGTTACAATGCCAATCTTTAACCAGCTTTATACATATTTTACTCAAATTTGGGCTGGAAGAATCCAAGCATTGTTTTTGAGGAGAGTAAATTTTAATCAATCAGCCGAAAAGCACTTTTTTCTGGGAAACCCCTTCATTTCCACTAGTACTTAACATGTAAAAACATCTTTAAATTATTACAAAATTATTTTCATTTAGTTAGCAGTAACAAGAGAAAGCCTAAATTTCGTCTCAATGTGACTTGCACCTTTCAGAAGCTCTTTTGACACCTCTCTCCAACGCTCAACACAGAGATCAATTTGAGGATTATATCAAGTTTCACATTCGCAAAACATTATAAACTGTTCTTACCTTTCAGAGGCAAACGAAGTCCACTTTCTACCAACACCCTCTTTAAAAATCGCGTAAAACGGTCGGTGTTTATTTCGCAGTAACTCTCCCGGTCTTTCAGTACATGTCAAAACATGCGTAATGTGAAACGAGCTGAAGATAAACGCAAGTGACTTCTCGCACTCGGAGACTCGCGCGCAGTGACTCACAGAGCGACTCTCGGAGCGTGTGAATGCTGAACTGAAGCGGCTTGTGTCACAAGTCATGCGGAAAGCAGGGGTAGCGCACTAGGAGTCGCGTGGGAACACCACATCAGAGCATTTGTAAGTGTAATAGTCAAAAACGCTGCCAAAACTGATGTTTTATAAAGAAACGTGTATCACTTGATATATTACAACAATATTTTATAGCAGAAACATGTGGTCAGGTACAGTGAGAAAGGGAGGAGCTGTGACTGTGAACACTGGCTGTAGTTCACATAGCCAGGTTTTATTTATGCATCGGTAGAAACAGCTAGAACTAAACAAGCCGCTTGTCGGTATAAGGGAGTTCTGTTCAAGGGCAACCTTTGTTATGTCTTGGAATATGTTACAAATTAAACCCTATAATAAAGCCATAATGCCCAGGATAACTGATAAGATTGCATTGCTAGGTAGTAGACTATAGAAAGGGTGCGCTGTTTGTGTGTGTGAGTGTCTGTTAATCAGTTTGAACACCTGGCTTCCTGTGCGTCTCAGCTGCTATTTCAACAGCATTTATGAAGGCCAAGGTCTGACAAAGGGTTCACTGTTTCTTCAGGAGACTGATGGTGAAATAGCATAAATAAAGTGTCAAACATTTACACATGAGGGCATCTTTGATATGGTATTTGATTAGACTTACTAATTGATGCTGGTGTGTGAAAGTGATTTATGATGATATCCCTTTACAGAAGAAAATGTGTGTGTATACTTTGTTTAATACATTAAGGTCCGCTAAATACAATTCTACAATTAACCCTATTTAAAAAAAAAAAACAAAAAGACAATGTTCTTGAGTCAAATGAGTCAAATCTACCCACACTGGATTCAGTGTAAATCCACAAAAAGCACAATATGCAAATTACTCAAAACCCACACGCACGCATACTATAAATACCATACCAAGTCAATAAGTCATAACGGTAGTCAAACTTCACACAAAGAAAATGTAATACTGTTTACATTTGTTCTGCCCATGTCACACGTCAGAGTTTTTAAACATTGTATAGTGTGCATGTTTATAACCTGAGGAATCTCATTGAATCATGCTAACAAACTGCTAATTCATACTAGAAGCATGCTAACAACATAATAATCCATAGAATCATGCTAACAACGTGCCAATCTATAGATGCTATCAAAATGCTAATTCATATTAAAAACGTGCTAACAACATACTAATTCATGCTAGCATCAAATTAAAACTAATTCAAAATACAAGCTAATTCATGCTAAGTTAATTCTATCTATCTATCTATCTATCTATCTATCTATCTATCTATCTATCTATCTATCTATCTATCTATCTATCTATCTATCTATCTATCTATCTATCCATCCATCCATCCATCCATCCATCCATCCATCCATCCATCCATCCATCCATCCATCCATCCATCCATCCATCCATCCATCCATCCATCCATCCATCCATCCATCCATCCATCCATCTATATCTATTAACCATTGTTTTTCAAATTAAAAAAAAAAATCTAAACTTTTTTCCACTGTATAAGTAAACAGTAGGTCTTTGTACCTAATTTGCTGGAATGCTTTGGGTTTGGTTGGATGTTTTTTAATACATATATTGTAATGAAAATATTTTATTTTGTGAAATACAATGCACATTTTATGCCAAATAAACAAAAGAAAAGGGGAAAAACAGTAATTCAGTAAGAGAAATAGAATGCTGAGATCAACATAAGTAATCATGATCTAAGTAATCATAGCTCTTTACACACAGTAATCTTGATAACCATAACTGAGTAAAAAAGGAAACATTTGTCGTCATTTACCTACATTACTTCAGTCACACACTGCCTGTCTTTGATTTAATGTTTTATTTATTCTGTAAATCGGTCACCACATCCTGAAAAAGAACTAAGAATTTCCCTTCTGCTATTTAACATGCATGGTTAAGCTATAGACAATGTGTAACTTGTTCCCCTACAGGACATTAACTCCTTTCATAGAGGTTTCAAATTGCGACTGCAGTGTTTATGTCTGAACTTGTGCGCTGAATGAAAACAAGAAAGCGACTTTTCACACAGCTCTGCCTTACTGTGGGGCATCATACTATGCATCTTGTTTGCAAAGTTGTCAGTTTTATTGGAGTTTAAGGTCAAAACAGCACCTCGTAATAATACAAGCTGTTTTACGACAGCATTAGGAAACCCTGTTAATGTATTCACAGCATTTTTTACGCAATGGCTCTGGCCTCATAGCAATAAAGCAGTGCATGCATATCTTAAAGAAGTATTCTGATGCTCAAACATATGGTAAAACAATATATTCATTCTGACTTCAATATGTTTTAAATGCATGCTAAATATAATTTGTACCTGCGAGGCTATAAATGAAATTTCATGTAGACTTCAAACTTTTATAGCAAAATGTGTGAAAATACATTACAGTACAACTTTGCAATAGATTGTAAGTATCCATTATTTCAGTTACACATTGTTTAGAAGAAGAACTTAGAGTAACAGAAATGTATTCTAATATGTGTATACATGTATTATGTGTGTATATATACAGTTGAAGTCAGAATTATTACCCCCCCTGAATTATTCCCCCACCTGTTTAATTTTTTCCCCAATTTCTGTTTAACGAAGAGAAGATTTTTTCAACATATGTCAAAACATAATAGTTTTAATAACTCATTTCTAACAACTGATTTATTTTATCTTTGCCATCATGACAGTAAATAATATTTGACTAGATATTTTTCAAGACACTTTTAGCTTAAAGTGACATTTAAAGGCTTAACTAGATAATTTAGGTTAACTAGGCAGTTTAGGGTAATTTGGCAAGTTATTGTATAACTATGGTTTGTTCTTTAGACTTTCGAAATAATAGCTTAAATGGGCTAATATTTTTGTCCCTAAAATGTTTTTTAAAAAATTAAAAAGTGCTTTTTTTTCTAGCCGAAATAAAACTAATAAGATTTTCTCCAGAAGAAAAAAAATTATCAGACATACTGTGAAAATGACCTAGCTCGGTTAAACATCATTTAGGAAATATAAAAAAAAAAAAAAAAAAATATATATATATATATATATATATATATATATATATATATATATATATATATATATATATATATATATATATATATTATTATAATTTTCTAATAATTTTTAACATTTTCATTTAATGCTATATATATTGCGATATAAATGCAATTTCTCCTAATGACCTTCAGATTTTAGATAGATTTGAATGATTCTGTTGGAGCGTACCTGCATAAAATAAATATTTAAAAAAATGGTAAGCATAGTTAAATACAATAGACAAACGATGCAAATAAACAATATTTTATCATTTTCTGCAACAGTATTCAGAAGCAGAAATTAAATAATCACTGTATATCGTTTTAATTGCGTTAATTATTATATGATGTTCAATTAGAAACTAGGGTTGGGCGTTGTTGGCCAATTTAGCATTGTACGATGTCTAATGTAAAACATCGCTGTGGACGATGCCGTTGTTGTCATTGGTTGTGGTAAATAAATGATTAATTAATGATTATGAATTATAAATTATAACGAATGAATTATTTGTAAATTGTAGCCTATTATTTCAACTACCTGACTCATATGGTCTTTGTTTTACCCATAACCAAATCATAAATAAATAAAGATATGTTACACACAACTTGTGAGTGTTCTGTGTCAAACTTGGTTGGTAAAAAAGGTGCACAACCAACAGGAACCAACAAACAGTATCTGAGGTTTTCGCTAAAATTACCAAATACAAGTGTGAAAGTAAAAGATTGAAGCAGTCCACTGATGCTAACATATTACCTTTTGGATTCCAAAGATCGAAGAGTTGTTAGATAGGAACAAGATTAATTAAATATCAGGTATAAGATAAAATCTAGGGTTTTGTGCTCAATGCACCTGCTGACTGCCTGGAGCTCAGATGTGCTTACATGCTAGACCGCATGACAGAGTGTATGTGTGTGTGTGTTTTCAGCGGTATAATGTGGATGGAGAGATGTTCAGAAATGCCAGGGTGGACGTGGATATTTTTCGTTCTAAAATGCTTATTAGTGTAAACGGGGCCTGGGTGTGTGTTTTTTGCAAGCGGGTTGCTGCTACGATGGGGGCGGGCGGAGGATTGCGATGCTGGTTCAGCATTGTGATGTCTATTGGCCATCCCCGATGGATGATGGCATCGTCTACTGGCCCAACCGTACTAAAAAGATTTCATTTAGTGTGCCCAAATAGCTCAAGTTTGCTTTAGATTCTAACAGTCAGGCCTTCAAAACGCATGCAAATAATAAACTTAGGTTAAGATTTGGTTAAAATTTGAAACTACTCAACTATGCTGATAACTTAATGGCTGGACAGCTATAATCCAAACTACATTGCAGATCCCTACGATGTGACTATTGCGGACTCGCACATAGCGATAGCGATGCTGAAATGATATATTGTGCAGCCCTAAAAGTATGTTCTTTGCCTTAGACAGTTTAGATATGAAATAAAAAATTTCCTCCCAAATTTTACACCAATGCATTTTCTTACAAGATAATTAGGAAGATATTTTTTAATACTTTAAAATATATTATTTAAAATTATAATTCAAAAATAAAACAGATAAAATATTTTTAGAGAGTATGTTGGTCAAAATATATTTTTGCCAATTTTTGAGCTAGTTGATTTTTGGGGATTTTTTTTATTATTGGAAATATTTATTTTAGGGATATTTTAACACTTTTTAATATTTCAAGTGTCATTTTTTTTATTTAGTGGTTTATTAAAATGAATTAATAAGATCTCATCTGCCAATGGCAGTTGGGTTTAGGGGTGGGGTTTGGTGCCACGCCTCTTTTTCAAAATCATACATTATCGTACGACTGAACTTTTATGAATTCATACAAATTAGCCACTGACAAAACGTATGTTTCCAAGTGAGATCAGTCTGAATATTTTGAAATATATTTCAAAATATATTGTTTTACAATGTTTCCCAGTGTTGGGTTGCAGCTGGACGGGCATCTGCTGTGTAAAGCATATGCTGGATAAGTTGGAGGTTCATTCCACTGTGCTGACCCCTGATTAATAAAGGGACTAAGCCGAAAAGAAAATGAATGAATGAATTGTTTTACAATACTGGCATGCATACTCATGAACAGACATCATAAGTACATCAGCCCACTTAATACAGTTTACCTTTTTTCTGGCCTGATTTCAGTCGAGATGAAACAGATGGTAGGTGGTGCAGATGGTATATAGTGAGACGGCACCAAGCCAACAAAGGCAGTGTCTGGGCTCTTTTGTTGCCTCTGTCGGTGATGGTGAAGCAGCTCTGACTCCCTCTGTGCAAATCCACAATGATCTCACAGGCCAGGGGAAATCCAAACTGATGTTTATACAGAGAGATTAAGGGTACCAGCATGAAAGAGTTCAGCATTCGTAGATAAACACACACACACAAATGAAAACAGGCTCACTTCAAAACAAGCGACTTTAACTGGGTAATAGAAATAACCTTTGTGTTTGGACATGACATAAGCAAATTCACTTCTCGTTGGTTTTTCTATGTGAACTTTGAAATGTAAAAAAACGTTCCTGATTAAAACATGAGGCTGTTTTTCTTATGGAAACAGGAACATGCTTTAATATTTTACTTCAGAACTGGTTGAGTAGGTTAGAATGTATTCTGTGTTCACGGTTTCAGTATTTATTATCAGTTATTATACACATTAACTTGTATTATTTGAGATTAAAATTATATGTTGGTTATAAGGTTATCTGTTAAATTTTAACACATGTATTATGTATGGCTGGGTGATTTGGCCTAAAATCTAAATCTTGATTAATGGAACATTTTAACTCGATTACGATAAATGAGCAATTATTTTATTTATTTTTTGCCCTCATAGTTCATGGACAAGTTTTGCACTGTAAATCTGCTCACATATTACAAGTGATAGACTTTTGAATAAAGGGCGCATTACTTGCTTTTGAAATAATTGAAGGAAACACAGGAGGGAAGAAAGAAATCTACTATCTATGATTATTTACTGAACAGCAATATGGAACAACTGAAATTAAAACATACATTGGCTAAAAATAACTTTTTTATTAAAAAAAAAAACAGTGAAAAAAATTATTTGCTCTTTTGGAAACATAATAAATTATTGTCAATGTTCTTTACAATAAAAGTAGAAAATAAGCAGTATCTCACCTAAATAAAATAACTCTTGCATATCCTTTAATTAATATTTTAAACAGTGCATTTCTTACATCTTCTGTAAACAAATACTTTCATGTAAATAATCATTTTAATAAAATGGAAAAGTGGAATCTCAAGGCATTTCTGACACAGCTTCCAATCATTGACAATTTAGTACAAAGTACGGCTCAAGAATGAGTCCATCGTCCTATTTGACCAGAGATTAGATGGCCGCAGAAGTATAATACAGTGCGGCTCCACATGCAATAGGGAAAGTAATTGAAAAAATCAGTCTGGAAAATTTCAATCGATTATAGGTTCTGAATCACGATTTAATTTACTTTTCGATTAATTGGCCTGACCTAGTATTCTGTGTACAGAAATGGATAAAAAAAAGACTATTTAAAAAATATTTTCTCAATTATTGGATTTATTATAGGTAAAGATTCATTTGTTTTTTTTTTCTATTGATATCCAGTAACATATATTGAATAAAAATTTTCATTTTGTTTTTTTTCATACTTGACTGAAGTTTGAAGTTTATATATTTCTATTATTAAACTGAATGACATTTAAGTAGGCTGCTTATATTTAAAAATAGGATTTACTCAAGGTAAGCAATGGTCAATACAGGAACAAATGAATGTATATGGGCAATCCAGAGTCGTGGTTGATAAACAGGCAGATGGTCAAAAGGCAGGCAGCATACAAAGTAAACAAGCAGACAAACAAGATGGGGTCAAAACCGGCTAGAAAACCGCGTCGTAATGTTCTTAATTCAGTATAACAAGGCTCAGAAAAGAGGTGTGTGCGCGCGCTGTATTTAAAGTCCATCTAATCAGTCTTTGAGCAGCTCCCAGCTGTGTGAGTGTAATTAATCGTGATCTAGAACAGATGTGTGTGTGTGGTGCATGACTAGAACTTGTAGTCCATATGCCAGCAGATTTGTAGTTCTTTAGCGATCTGCCAGGATTAAGCTGCAGTCACACTGCAATTTTCTCCCCATAGACTTTTGTTCATACGCACACAAATGTGTCAGACCAGAAATGCAAACTTCGCAGTTCACTGCATTGGAAAGCTCAAGATTGAACAAGACTGACCTGCGGAATTGCATCGCATGATTTTGTGAGACCAATCGAAGATCAAAACATAACCTCTCTGGACAGAAATTTAAAACATGGAGCAATCGCTCACTTTTTTTAAATGTGTAATCATCTTCTATAATCCTGCCACTTTTCACAATGCCGTACAACAGAATTTCGCACACACAAACTCTAGTGTGACTGTAGCATCAGATTGCTGGCGATTGTGACACAATCACTTATCTTAATTTTTTTTGTAAATACAAATAATGTTTTTTTAGTGTAGAAAATAGAATTGAGGAGTGTGTGAGTGTGTGTTTTCTCCCTATAATAGGCCCCATCACATGACAAACCCAAACCTCATGCATCATGTCATTTTAAGCATTTTTTCGCTCCATATCTACTTCTCTCTTTTTTTTGTACCTATGTAAGCTTTCTGTTTCTTTTCTCTGTCCCTCATCGTGCTGTGGTAAGTCAGGAGTTGTTTCTGTGTCATTGTGGTGTCTGCTCAGCAGCAGCGATTGCATGATGTCTGCAGTATTACATGTTTCTGGTCAGCAGTCAGTTAGCAGTCGAATAACAGATGGGTTTACCAGCATCTTCCAAACAGATGGAGATCCTCAGCCCTGTTTCATTAAAATTCATTCAGAGACCCAGTCAGCCGTTCGCGACCCATGATTGGTCACTGAGCTGTCGCCATGGTTATTTGATTGACTAGTGACTTGCTGTTTAAAGCTGGTCCCATGGGGGGCTGTGGTCATTTCTAGGACTGTCAGCGTTGTAAGTGTTGAATTATACGGGTTTATTAATAGCTTAGAGCGACTCAGGGTTGCCTTAATATGATTGTACTACCACAAGTCCACTGCATAAAAAAGAAATACAACAGAATTATAATAGTAATCTTTGTTAGTAATGTTAGCAAATGTGACCACATTATAGAAATGAAGTAGAACCACACTTGATATTGAATTCTGAAAACTCCTAAGAGTTTGATTGGGTTTAATGTGCTATATCTTTAAGGATTATGCAACTCCTATCAAATGTCTAGTTGTATCCCACCCATGTATTTACACCATGTTTACTGGAGCGGTTCAAATGCTTAGCAGGAAGGAAGGAAACACAAGTGAAAGATAACAGATAAATTAGTCAAAAAATGTGATTTTTTGCTAAACCTTAAATGAGAACATTCCAGTTCTCCACCCTTGAGTTCACAGGGAAAGACATAATAATCCTGACAGGCCTATACTGATTGAATTGTTACATACTTACAGCCACTAGAGGTCACCATCAGCCCCAATGTGCACATGCAGTTTTGTTTAGGCACGGATCACCAAACTTGTTCCTGGAGGTCCGGTGTCCTGCAAATTTTAGCTCCAACCCTAATCAAACACACCTTAACAAGCTAATCAAGGTCTGACTAGCTAGCCAACAACACCCAGGCAGGTGTGTTGAGACAAGTTGGAGCCAAACCCTGCAGGGACAACGGCCCTCAAGAACCACGATTGGTGACCCCTAGTTTAGAGGGTATTCAGAATAAAAAATAAAGAAACATGGAAGTGCAGTATTGTTTGCATACCTGTAGTTGCATAAACTATATGTTTGTATTGAGGAATTTACATTTTTTTTGCAGAAAGCATTTTCAGTTAGCTACACTGTAAAAAGCGATTAGTTGAGTCTACTTAAAAAAGCGAGTAAACCCTTTGCATTAAAATGAAGTGAATGAACTGTGAATGAAATGAAGTGCAGAACTAACTTAACAGTTTTAAGTTACATTATATTTACTCCCTTGTCACTTTATAAGGCAACTGGTGTAATCACTCTTTTACTGTAACTGAAGGAACTCACTTTTTGCAGTGTAGTTTGTATATTTATGCTTCACTCCACCTGTGAAAATTGTTAGAAAGATTTCAATCCTTCCTTCCTGAATAGCTTTTGAATGAATCACTCATGATTCACTCATCAGTTGTTTAGGCAGAGGGATTTCTATACTGAGATAATCATATGTTCTAGCCACTGAACTTAACCCTCACTATAAATCTTTAGCGTTTTCACACACAAAAAAAAAAAAACTAGTATGATTTATAGGCTACAAGTTGTGCCATGTGTGTGTTTATTGTTGTCTGTACTCTTATCTATGTGTATATATTGGTTATCCTACATTGTGAACACAAAGAACTGTAAAAGCTGAATATTTTGGCATTGTTAAAAGTTGATTCTAGTGCTCATGAGGGGGAACACCATGATGTATTACATTACACACACACACACACCCCCACACACACACGTTTCTAAGATTTGAAGGGGCTTTCCATTTACCATTGCATTTGCATTATCATTTTCCATCAATATTTTCTCCCTCATGTGCACTAGAATCCACTTTTAACAATGCCAAAATATTTAGCTTTTACAGGTCTTTTGTGGTCACGATGTAGGATAACCAATTAGAGTACGCGCTGGTAAACACGACATGGCAGATGACTTGTTGCCACCTATTGGTGAAATTAATATTTATCATCAAGTTTAAATGGAAGGTCATAAATAATACTTTATTGTTTTCACACACACACAAACAAAACAATAACATTCCAGCAGGTTTGAAATTCAGTATGTTCCAAAAGAGAAAGCTTCTTCTAGATATACTAAAATATATCTCAGCAGTTGAATATTCACATTACTTACTTTTACTCCCAGGGCCATTTATATCGAAATTCATATTTAGCCACACCATATTGATGTTTCGTAACATCTAGTTTTTCATGAGGTGAGTTGTTAGCCCAACGCTCAACACAAGGAGAACATGCAAACTCCACATAGAAATGCCAACTGACCCAGCTGGAGCTTGAACCAGCGACCTTCTTGCTGAGGCGACAGTGCTACCCACTGCACCACCATGTCGAATATTCACATTCAAATATTTTATTAAAACATTTATATTGGGTAATGCAAACAAAAGCATTTTATTTCCGAGTGTACACAAACTTAAACATTACACAAAGCAGATCAATTCAAATTTTAATCAGTCACAAGGTTGAAAGATAATATTTTATTATTATATTTATATTTCTGTCTTTGATTAAGATCAAAGAAATGCAGTACATAACGAGAAGCATTTAGTTTTAAAGGGGGTAACATGCACATTTTGATAAATATTACATAAATCGAGAAAATTGAGTACCCATAGATTGCATCCATATTTTTCTCAAAAGTCTTTAGCTTTCTATTACTTAAAGGTGAAAATAAAACTAGAACTTGCTGTTCTGTGCTACTGTAGGATTTATAATGAGAAGTAGCCATACTGGGAGTTCCACCCATGACATCATCTGCTATGTTTGAAAAAATATATATATATCTAAAAGTAATATCAAGGCGGTGGTTAAATTTCTGACAAAGAATACTCTGTCATCGTAGTTTTTTCAGCTCTATGATTTGTGTGATGATTCAACTTTTAAACACTATACAAAATACAGCCCCCCAACACACACAGATGGAAACATCAATGTAATGACCAAAATGTAATTGATTTTTTAATGATAAAAAAGTCATCAATCACTCAATCGTGAACTCAGCACTGTACTGCCTCATCCGAACTCAATCCACACATCTTTTTCGTCCGTTCAAGAATATAGTATCGCAGCATGTGAAAAAAACCTGTTTGGATATAGAAACATTGAAATGTTGATTGATTGATTGATTGATTGATTGATTGATTGATTGATTAGAAAATAGCCTATATAGAAAGACTGTTTTGATGAGGTGTTTTATTTTTTTCTGATGTACTTCTAATAACTGTTGACTGCTTTTTCCTTTTTTATGCTGATATCTGTGCATTATATTTCACACGCATATGGAAGGTGACTAAATATTGACATTAAAACACAAAAGATACTGAGTCATTAACAGTTTAAAAAGTCAAAAAAAGACAATTATAATTTGAAGGAGAACATTGATGTTTTGCAAACTGAACTGACCTGAAACTAAATTATTAATAATAAACTTGCGGGTCTTAATTTACGTCCTGCGACAAAATTATTTTTATTATAATTTTAGTGATCTGCTTGAGGTAATTCAATTTATTTTTATGCTTTTGATGAAGTGGCACTTAACTCAAGTGCCCTTTAGACCATGCGCTGGACAGTTTCTCCATGTTTCGTTGGTAATGTCTTTAAAAAATTTATTATTTAGGCCTATTTAATTATTGGTTTATTATTTATGTATTAATTAAGACATAAAATGAGATTGCAACATATAATAAACAATGAAAATGTAGATGAAAACTGTAAATGAAGTGTAAATGAAAAAGCTTATTTTTTAAAATACTACTTAAATACTTAAAATTCTACTTCAAAATAACAAACACTACATCTCTATATTTAGGCTAAAACGTAGCTTTATTTATTTAGGCCTGCTTATTTGTGTATGTGTGTATGTTTGTATTTTCATTTTAGTTGTCTTTTATTTCTTAAATTTTTCCAAAATTAATCCACATTTCACTTAAGTTTACAATGATAATAGAGCCTGTTAACAAGTTTTTAATGAAGGAATTGTAATGCTTTGTTTCATTATTTCATTTTTATTTACAAGTAGCATGTTATTTAGCTACTGTATATTTCTGTCCGTTCGCATCCTGTTCCTTTGTCTCCCCCGGTGGCATAGGCGCAAACTGCGGTTATACCTAAAAACACGTTCTTAAAGTGCCATGAAACCCCCTCGTTTCAGCAGGGTGTTTTCACACCTCTACTTTGGAAAAAGTCAGAAAAGTGGGCGTGTCCAGCTCTGTTTAGGGGGAGTGTCGGAGGAACTAAAGTGGGATGGTGTGGGAGTGTCTATTTGGGCACGCGCGAGTTTCAGTCAAAATACACACACATGAGAAAGTGATGGTGTTTAACCTACATTGACATGTGTAGTCGAATTATTTGCCAAATTATTAAATGCTGGACTTTAACTGCAGTTTGGCTCTTTCATTCAGGGAATTCATTCATGCCTCTCGCGACAAACGCGATATTTGATTCGAGGAGCTGCTCTAAGCGTGTATTTTTCATGCAACGTTTGATACCGCACGGCGAATGAGAGAAAAAAACCCTCCGCATTTCCCGGAAACTTAAATGCACACGGCAGGTAGCGTCAGAAAGCCGCGTGTGTTATTCCGGTCACAAAATGCGGTGCTATGTTTGCACTCAGTGCAATAGTTAACTTTATTCGATACGAACAAACTGAATAAACAAAGAGCACTGGTCGCTCACTTACCAAATCTTTAGAGACAGGACAATCACCAGCAACTAAAGCCGCGTCTTTATGAAGAGGAGACTAACGTTACAAGCGAATCCGGATTTCAGCGTTTGCAGATGAGAACAGCTCTTAGGTAAACAATAATCCTCCTTAGACACGTAAGTTATTGTTGTCGAGCGTCGCGTACACCGTTAATCCACACATGATCCAGCTGAGCTCTTACAGAGAGAAAATGAAAACGAAACTTAATGGCAGCAAACTATAAAAGTAACACTTCACGCTTGTTTTGCCAACACAACGTGGCGTCTCTGTCCTGAAAACACTGTGATAGTAATGAATATTAATGAAGTTGCACAATAGAGCGCGCTGATTGGTTTGAACCAAGCCTTACTCATGCATTAATGCATCACACTGTAAGACGTAATAAGACTCACTCTGGCACATACGCCCAGTCTGCACGCTGGAATACACGCTATTATGTCATGACCGTGACGCAGCTTCAAAAATTAGTTTCAAACAGGAAGTACGAATTTGCTTGAAATAACGCAAAAACAACCAATTTACACTTTTTAGTGAAATATAGGTGTCCTAATAGTGTTTTTAGCAGTGTGGGACACATATATGACTGTCAACAGCTCAAAAAATGTGTTTTGGTGTTTCGTGACCCTTTAATCCTTTAGTGCAGTGGCGGTGCCACTTGCAGCGGTAATGCTCCTTTTAAAGTGTCACCCTATGTATATCACTAAATGGCTTCTTATAGCAATCTAATGACTTTCTGTTTTTTTTTTTACAATAACACTGACAAGACCAATATTTGAACTTTCTTACATTTTTTAAAGTATTCATCATGTATCTGTAGAAAAAAACTCACCTTGGCAGGAAGTGATAATGCAGAAAAGGAAGAGCATGGTTTCTGAAAGAGGGCCAAAGTTGAAAAGACCTAGGCCCAATGTTGTTCCAAACAGACAAATAAGACCCCAGATACTGAGAAAAGCCATGCGGTTCTTCCTCCACTCAGGACGGGTGTGTATTTTTATAGCCACAAGGAAAAGCATGACTGCGCCAGAGCTCGTCGCAACTGCAAACAAGCCAATATTAATGATATAATGGGCCAGTCTGCTCCTGTCAGAATTTAACATCCAGCACCTGAAAGGGTGAAAAAATACAGGTTTGCATATTGCATGATTACATCTTAGGGAGTCTTATTTAGTAAACCTACTTACATAAAATACTGACTAGTGATATCTTCATTCCCAATGTTCCTCAAGCCATAAATATCACCTATACAGAGCAATTTACCTACTAGTAGAGCTGGGATTCCTATAGAGGAAATGTAAAGAATTTTATACTTCAATATAAAATCAAGAAATAGAACTTTTTCAAATTTGTAGAACAGAATAATTTATGTTTTTAGCAAACTCACCAAAGCCTGCCAAGTAGAAAACCCACTGAAAAAGCTCTGAGTTGAATTTACAGTAGATGAACGAGAAAATGTGAAACATTTCTACAGTCATCCAACAGAGGGTGCTAAGTAGTGAATAGTGCAGAAGAGCTCCAGTTATCTTGCAAACAGTTTCATTTTCAGCGTTTGCTAATCTGCTGATATAACTCAAGCACAGGGACAAAAAAAAAGTTGCTACAGCCAGTCCACGATGCACCAGTAAAGACGGGTCTTTCTCTCCTCTGAAATACAGAAGAAGAAAAAGATAGTAGATAAAGTAAAAAAAAAAAAATTCACATTTCATGTAAGACAATGAAATCATAGTTACTTGCGTTTATAAGGCCAGAAGAAAAGAACCAAACAGCTCACTAAGGACAGAGCACAGCCCGCAGAGGTAACAATCGTTAGAGCCTTTTGATGGCGAACTGTAGCTCTCACCTATAAAGCAACAATGGAGAAAGTAACACTAGTATCCAAAATAGTTCCTAAATATACCCTCATTCACTATTCCCTACTAGATCAGTCCACTAATATAGTCCACATGAAGGAGTGAATGAAGATAAGGGAAAAGGACACTTCAGAAGGTATTCCATTTTGTTTGTGTTTTAGTGCTTGATAAATCCCTCAGAAGGACTAGAACCTGTAGTCATTTAACGCTTAGTCAGCTGTCTATTAGTAAGAAACAAAGAATTTTGATGTCAGTCATGTATACAAGTGTTACTTTAATTATACAATATTTTATTTTGAAACTTACAGCAAACCTAAACGATTCCATTCAGCCAGGGGTGCCCATTCCTGTTCCTGGAGAAACTTCCTGCAGAGTTCAGCCAAAAATAACTAAACCTACTACGTAGGCCTTGACTTGATTTAAGTTGAGTAAACTCAAAAATGTACTGAAGCAGGTTGCTTTAATATTTTAAGTTGAGTCAAATGTTCTTTCTTTTCTTTTCTTTTTTACAGTGTAGATCTTTAGGAACAGGATTGTTCATTCACTGCACAAACTATTACAGTGCATTTTGGGTATTTTCTAGCTGTTGAGTATGCATGGGTTGTACACTCATTATTGATGGTTTCTTTATTCACATGTAAAGTTTTTATAGTTTTTGCACATATTGCTCATTTATCACCTTGCATTTTAATGTAAACGAATAAATTAATGTTTTCTTTTCCCTAAATGATTTTATTGAATAAAATTTTGACCAAATACACATACTAATCTCTGAGAAAACACTTTGTTTTACACAAATTATATGTGGTATCTATTTAAATTAAGGGCAACGCGGTGGCTCAGTGATTAGCACCTCACAGCGAAAAGGTCGCTGGTTCGAGTCCCGGCTGGATCAGTTGACATTTCTGTGTGGAGTTTGCATGTTCTTCCCATGTTCACTTGGGTTTCCTCCAGGTGCTCCGGTTTCCCTCACTGTCCAAAAACATGTGCTATAAGTGTATTGAATAAACTAAATTGGCCGTAGTGTTTGTGTGTGAATGAGTGTGTATGGATGTTTCCCAGGACTGGGTTGCAGCTGGAAAGGTATCCACTCTGTAAAACATATGCTGAATAAGTTGCCAGTTCATTCCACTGTGGCAACCCCTGATTAATAATTGAATCAATGTACACTGCAATGTTTTTTTCAACATGTCATAATTTTAGGGCATGTGAGCTCCTGAATGATGTTGAAGATGTCCCAAAAGCTATAAAAGGTTAAAATGTCATTTCCAACCCGCCGCCCCCTCCCTCCACCATAAATACTTGCAAACAGTAAAATTTTTAATTTGCTGGTAAATTGTTACAAAGACAAAGGTGAATTTCGAATTGATGTCAGTGGAGGAGAGGCTTTACTGCACTAAATAAACTGAAAACAGCAAATCATATAAGAAGTCACCAAGTACATAAACTATTGTTCTAAAGTATTTGGATTTATCCCCATATTGTAAGGACACTCATTTTAATAATCATTAGAAAAACAATGGAATGTTGCTGGGCAGTATTACAAGACGTGAGCATTAAAAATAATATTGTATTTAAATAATGCAATAAGTAATGAATGTCGAATATATTGGAATTAATTTTGTTCGTCACCCGATAAAGGGTTAAACATTAATTTTGGATAAATTTCTAAAGTTTACATGAAAAATATTGTGTTTTGTTATAGAAGTCACTTACAATTGCTTCATGTATATGGTATAATGTATATTTGTCATGTATTTTCTTTGCTTATAAAAATGCTGTTTACCACTTGAGCAGTGATGTATGCAAAGTGATGACAACGGCACTCTATCTTATTTGCATTTATGATAACTGTCTCACAACCCTCTGATCTCCACTTTTCGACACTGTCTAAAAAGAAAGAAAGAAAGAAAGAATATGAAATGAAATTGGTAATAAAATAATGTTAAGCATTTGATATTAGTTAAGCTTATAAACCTGCATGCACCTTTTCTTGTGTCCCATGAAACACATTGCAAAGTAGACTGTAAAATAAAAAGTCACATTATTAACATCCCTTTGTGTGATTTATGCATATTAACCACACACAGTGGAGATCAAAATTAGAGAACAAATTCTACAAATATTTTTGTTAAGAAATAATGTCATCTTCATTGTTCAGGACTCGAATGGATTTTAAGTTGCGTGTGATTATTTCTATTTTGTTCGGCTTCAAGAGACTAATTTTCCCATTTTGCTTTACCCAGTCTGACAGGACTCATTGTCCTGCATGAAAATTAGCTGACTGTGTGATGAAAGCAGGGAAGGAACTACATGTTGCAGAAGGAGTTTCTGATATACATTTGCATCTACGCTACAATGTAGCTTTATAAGAGTTCAAACTCCTGCTGCAGAAAAAATCACTAAACGACACATCCCAGCAAAGTATTTTGTGTTTCATAAACGTTTAATAGACATCTTAATGTAGAAAGCTTGGCTAAAACAAGGCTAAACTTGTGAAAATCTAATAGACGTCTAGTAGTGATAGAAGTCATTCATTTCTGTTTATTTGATGACTAGTCTAGTTTTGGCCTATTCTTTGAAATCTATTAGATTTTCACTGATAGCGCAAGTTTAGCCTTGTTTTAGCTAAGACGACTATGTTTAGATGTTTAATCTGTTTTTATCTGTTTTTAAACATTTTAATTTTTTTTTCTTATACTTGTCTTTTTTATTCTTGTTTATATAAAGCACTTTGAATTGCCACTGTGTATGAAATGTGCTATATAGATAAACTTACCTTGCCTTGCCTTGCCTTGCGTTAATTGGTTTGTGTTGGGACACCATGAATGAATTATGTAAAACCCACCCAGCATTTTTTTTTTTACAGTGCAGGTGCCAGATTAACACCCCAAACTGGGAGGCATCTGAAAGTGTTTTATGATTTTGATCAGTGATTTGTTTATTAAAGGATTTCATTTAAGTCTTCATACTGTGCTTCCGAATATAAGTAACTGCTCTTACTTCAAATTGCAGTGACCTAAATCTTTAGGAAATTGCAGGATGTTCTATAATTTTGATCTTCACTTTAACATTATGACACAGTAAGAAACAGGCCTACTGGGAGAGCAGAGTGATGAAACCGGATTCTGACAGGTTCTGGGAGATTTTCGATGGTCTCATCCTCTACAGAGAGTCCAACAATTTCATCTAGAGCTCCATCAGATGATCCTATCTATATGACACAAATGCTGATGATTAATACAGTAGATGTGTGTATTGATAAAAATAATCCACATTATTTATTTTTGCTTGAAGAATTAATACATTGTCAAAGAGTTGATTGCGATTGTGCTCAATACACAAACACAAATATTGATGTATCATATTGAACATATATTGGTATGGATATGGAAGCTAAATATTCCATATGATTTCTTTCTGTTCATCAAATGTCACCATCATACCTCAAATAACGTCTTGTTCTTGTAGTAAATGTACACCACTATGGATCTGCTCCTTGATACAGATTTCAGGCTTGATGGAATATAAACAGAGGGTATGGTGTTTGCGTCTACAAATCGAGGGGCCTGAATGCAACACATAAGTATATTATTGCAAATGCTAGAAAGAGACCTTTCTGCGAATGCTTCTAATAGAGTCAAAATCATTTACAGGCACGGTGAAATTGTGTCCTGTGAATTCCTCGTTCATCTCAATGACTGTGCCCTGAGCACAAGGTAGATCCACACGACCCTTTGCATTGGATCTCATCACTACTTCCTCTATCCTGCAAACACACACAAACAAATGGATTTTGATGTGACCACGCTACAACAGATGCACAAATGTTATTATACAAGTTATCTGTTCAGTACATTTATCCTGTTTAAATTCTGACATTATTTACTCTCCATCCACTTGTTTTGTTGTTACTTGTTTTGTTTGTGTCTTGTGTGATGTTTATAGATTTTATGCTGCACCAATAATTGCCTATTTGCCTTTAATCTAAAAGTCAAACTTGTTAATTTAATTGTAAAATGCTGGAAACAAAGTATTTTCATCTGTATATAAACACACAGTTAAAGTCAGAATTATTAGCCCCCTTTGATATATTTATATATATATATATATATATATATATATATATATATATATATATATATATATATATATATATATATATATATTTTTTTTTTTTTTTTTTTTTTTTTTCCCAAATGATGTTTAACAGAGCAAAGAAATTTTCACAGTATGTCTGATAATATTTTTTCTTCTGGAGAAAGTCTTATTTGTTTTATTTTGGCTAGAATAAAAGCAGATTTTAATTTTTTAAAAACCATTTTAAGGCTAGCGCGATAGCCTAGTGGTTAGCGCGCTGACATATGGTGCAATAGCACGTCAGGGCGTCGTTAGTTCGAACTCTGGCTCGTCGACATTAACCTACCCCCTCTCTCTCTCTCCCACTTCGCTTCCTGTCTCAATACTGTCCTATCTAATAAAGGCCAAAAATAAATCTTTACAAAAAAAAAAAAAAAAAACATTTTAAGGTCAAAGCTATTGGCCCCTTTAGGTTATATATATTTTCAATAGTCTACAGAACAAACCGTCATTATACAATAATGTACCTAATTACCCTAACTTGCCTAATTAACCAAGTTAAGCCTTTAAATGCCATTTTAAGCTGAATATTAGTGTAAAACAAAATGAAATTATTAGAAATGAGTTATTAAAACTAAGTTTAGAAATGTGTTGAAAAAAATCTCTCCGATTAACAGATATTGGGGAGAAAAAAATAAACGGGGCTAATAATTCTGACTTCAACTGTATATATATAAAAATGTTTTCATTTTCCACACTGTAAAAACTTCTGGTTGCCTTATATTTTTAAGCTGAATCAAACAAACCTTATGAGTCCATTGAACTTATATTAAGGTAAACTGACTTGTGTAACTTTTAACTTGTGTAAATTAGGTTAGAACATGATTAACTTAGATCAGGACTAATTGATCATATATATATATATATATTTTTTTTTTTTTACAGTGTGGGCCTTATGTGTTGCTGGGTCAACTTCAAGTCAGACGAGGTTCCTGTTAGACAATGTCACGCCAATAAAAATTATTATTTTCAGGGCAACTTCTGAAAATAATTTTTGAAAAAAAAAAAACCAACAACTTCTGTTCAGTTATATGGAAAAAGGTGAGTAAATTCTCAATTTAGGGTGAATTACCTTTTTACTGCATCAAATATCATTAACTGCCTTGTAGTTTTATGCATTACAAATGAACGTGCAAGCCATTGTAGCAATGGGTACGGCTTCCTGTTTGTGGCTTTTCATGATCATTTTGCACAACACAACATCACTTCAGCCCAGTTGCACAGTATAAACACAACCACTGTGTAATAAGAATCTTAAATTTTACCAACTAGCACTTAGTCAAGGAGTAATCAGTCTTATTATTCTGATTAAATTAATTAAATGAATCTTTTACTAAGTGAATTGAAAAAGTTTTTGACGACTGTCAAAGAACAAAACACATAGATGACTAACTTTTTAAAATTATCCTTAGCCATTAATGCCACTTGCTGCTCTTTCTATGCGAGAGACAAACTGCAATCAGTTTATATAACTGAAGTATAGTGAAACTACCAGACAGATAAAACATGACTGGCTCACATGTTTGCTCCTCTGGGCTTCAGACTTGCCTCATCACAGAACTTCTCCTCTGTAAGTGAGAAAACAGATAAAGGAAATTGAAACTAAACCAATGACACTCAGAACTCAAAATGAGCTCAGTAAGTGTTTCTTTTTTTGACAGCTGTAGTTTGCATGAATCACAAAAGCCAACATTTAATGATGTGTGTAAAATTGTTAATTCATCAAGCACAACCACCTTATAAATAATAAAATCATATATTTATGTTCTTACTGCAGTTGATTTGAGCCCCATCAAATGTGTAGTTTCTCTTGAGATCACCTGTGATGACATCACCTTTAACACTGCCATTCACAATACCATACATATGAGCGTTTTCTTGAACTCCTTGATAGAGGTCAGTGCAGCAGGTTCCTTGGAGGCCGTTTGGTTTACATAGAGTGTGATTCTTGCCATTGACCTCCACTATCAGCAGGTCCAGCAGCGGCTCCCAGAACACACAGAAATGACTTTGATTCTGATGAGGATTTGAATCTAGTTGAATGGATGAAGATTGTGTGCACTTGGCTGTGATCCTGCCCTGAATAGAGAGCGTAATCTCATTGGCTGAAATTTCAATTCTTTCACAGCCGGTTTTCAAATCATATTCCAGATTTCGAGGTGCGATGCCATGGAGCCACTTTCCACACATATTGAAGTCTCTGTCATTATCTGTTGCCGCTACATGGACAGGCATATTAAATTAATTCATAAAAAGAAATGACTTAACAAATACACACATAAAAAAAACATATTTCTATGACATTTCCTGCTAGTATAATAGAACATGTATATATTAAATTCTTAATTTATATGCTATTATAATTTTATATAATAATTAATTTATAAATAAATCACCTACCTAGACCCACAATCAATAAAAGACATGAGATCAGCAGCATTCTCACAGCTTTTAGATTCTGCTTCATAAACATTACCTGAAAATAAAAATGTGTGGCACTTTAACTGAAGGGGTTTTCAAGAAACCTTTAAAATGATCATGTCATGAATGTGAATGAGATTTAATGAGATGTCATGCTTATGAAAACTGTCATTAGTGTCATTAACTCAGTTATGTCATTTTAAATGCAAAGGTGACATTGTTTGAGAATGTCATTATGTAACTTGGCATAAACAAATACACCAAAACCTTTGTCTTTGTCATGACAACTTGACAAATTAATAAGACAACTTGTCATAAATCTGTCATAAACATAAATTTTATAGCAGTGTCATTAATATTTTCATCCTTTTGCCTTTTTTTTTTTTTTAAACATTTGCTTATCTGAACATGTATATAAAATAAAGCACACATATACATAGTAAGTATTTTGGGGGGTTTGTTGCAATATCTAGCCAATTCCATGCATGTTTAATAAAAATGTCAGGAGAGTATTTTCTTCATTGTCAAAATATTAGTAATTTATTAGATACAAATTAATAATTTGATAACAGAGTTCTGGGTTACACCAATGCAGTACAATAACTACATTCGGAAGGTTCGCAACAATTCTACATTTCCCTGACTCCAGTATTTATACACAGCTGATATGAAAAGGTGAAATTTTGGTGGAATTCATCACTTGTCAATCATTCCTTAGTACTGCACCCAAACATACTTCCTCTTTTCTACGAATTCTTTGCACAACATTAAAGGCATACAGTAAGACTTCTCAACTGCAAACATTCTGTGTTCAGTTTCAGGACATCTTTGCTTAACAGGAAAGCTAGGTGACAATTTAAAGTTATTTTTTTTAGATTTTGATGCGCCTTTCCAGTAAGCTGTATCTACTTCTGGAAAAATGTTTAATTAGTTTGCAAACTGTATCACACTTAGAAAAGAAGTTTGGTTAATATATCACCAGGCAAAACATATTTATAGTAAATAATAAAAGACACAACAATAATGAAAAAAAGCATTCATTCTGTTTCCCCCCAACAGTTAGTGCCGTTAAATAATCTTTTATGTAGCATAGGTCATAGTTTGTTTCCCAACCCTGTTCCTGAAGGCTCACCAACAGTCCACATTTTCAACCCCTTCCTGTTCATACACATCTGAATTAAATCATTAAAACATTAGAAGAAACTTGGGAACCTGAATTGAATTGGTCAAATAGAGGAGACATCCAAAAAATGAACTGTTGGTGTGCCTCCAGGAACACAATTGGGTAATTATAACCAATTCAAGTGTACAAGTTTTAAAAGGACGACTTAGCAGAAAGATGATTATTTCCTATGCCCGATTTGGTAAAATTCCATCAAAATTTGGCCACCAGAAATGATTACAGAATTTTTATAATGAAGGCAAAATCAAGTGTTTTTTTCTTGCCCTTTTAATGAGTGAGAAAGCATACCAGGCATGCAGACAAGGTCAAAACCATCATGTTTTGTGCAACAGTTTCTGTTATATAAACATGTCTTAAAAAATAAAGTCTACTTACATCACCATTGGGTATGACTTGATGAAGATCTGCTGATCTGTATCCCATTGATGTGTCGTCTCTCACTTATCTAATCTGATATAATGGTTAAAGGAAAACCCAATGACAATATTGAGAATTGTTCTTTGCAAATAAATGTACTGTTGGTAAAACTCAAACAGTTAATAATTAATGAATGAATAAGAGAATTGATAGCGTCATATTTTATACCTCTACATACAGACATGAAACACTTCCCTCTTCATCGACCATGAGAAGCAGATACTTTTAACTGACTCCAACGAGCCCTCAAACCACATTTTAATCACCTATTAATAGAGCAACACACAAACAAGGCACACCAAAACTTAAGCCAACCATAGAAGCTTATTCATATGGAAATGTATGTTTTGACTTGGTGAATTTAAAAGCTTTGATAGAACAAAAAACCCACAATTATGGTTCATATTTAGATGCTAAAAACTATTAAACTGTTAATATTTTTAACAGGGTGGACTATTCTTTTCATGTGGCTCAGTAAATAAAATCCCCAAAACGATGAAAAGTGTGCCTATTCAATCTTTCTTTCTAGCTTTGTTTTCTTTCACTGTGGCCATGCTGTCTCGGTTTGGTTAGATTCTTGGCTGTGAGAATGAGCTCATCTTGTGTTCCATTAACATAATGTCACATTAATCTTGTTTGAAAGGCGAACAGAGTCTGTGCAACTTGTGTATTTTGGGACAGAGTTGCTGGGTGGAGTACAGGTGTGATATATTTATTATGGGTCCCAGCTTTATAATATTTTTTTTTCAGCCTGAAAAGCACATAAGGAAAAATAGGGTCATTTATTTCCAGCAGTGGGAGTTGGACCATGTTTGCTGCGCAAAGGATGGGTGTGTTCTGATGAACCGTTTAGAGGAAGAAAACATTGTGTAAGTCCAGAATGAAGTTTTAAAACAAATATTCGTGAAGAGATTCACAGAGATCATGAAAAATGTTTGTATTTTTTCAAACTGCGAAATTAAAAAACTGTGTAAAGAATATATCAAGACTAAGTTTTGTCCTATATATCATTTAAACTTGTTGCAAAGATTTTGGAAAAATACATAAGCCTACTATTGAAATTTTAGAAACTTTAGTGACAGTTTATTTTGATGTTCTGCTTTACATATTATGTTGACCAAAAACTTTACAACTACTACATGTAACGGTCCTTTTGCAGTTAAACCATGGTAACTACACATTAACCATGGTTTTGCTACACTTACCATGGTTTAACCAGTGGTGGAGAGAGTACTGAAAAATCGTACTTCAGTAAAAGTACCATTACTTGCCCAAAAATGTAGTGTAAGTAAAGTAAAAGTGTCTTGTAAATATTACTCAAAATATGAGCACATTTTAAAAGTACTCAAGAGTAGTGAGTAGTGAGTATTACACTGTGAAAAGCTGATGCATTTACTGTACATGTAATTTGTGGATTTGTGCAAACGTAACATTCTGTAGTGCATTTAATTATTGCCCAGGCACACAATGTCATAAGAAGTTATTATTAGGTTAGATTTAGGTTGTGATGTCAGGTGACCAAAATTCATTATCTATCCAGCATCCGAGGACAACGGTATTTTGATGTCCAATAACAAGGTCAAATGATGTTGATATTTGGTTGATTGTAGGTTGTGTAAGAAGGTGACCAAAATCGTGGTAAAGTCCACAAAACGTCAAGCTGTAACTTCATTAGACAATAAAATTTGGTTAATTTAAGGTTGGCTGTTGGACATTGATTTGACATTAGTTTCTGATGTCTACAAGATTTTCATTTCCAAACAAAATGCAACGTCCCCACGACGTTGGGGTACAACGTCAATCTGATGTTATGTTGATGTTTTGTGTCTGCTGGGTGTTTAAGGCCATTTCGGTCAACATACAGTAAAAATCCATCATTTTCTCATCAGTGACATGCATCCTAACAGTTTCTGGGTCAATGCATGTAAAGATTTTGGACATCTTGAACACTTTTAATGCTACCAGACAGTTTGCTGTAAGTATAAAGCGCTCATGTCTTGATGGAGTTCATTACGATGCGATTTATCTTCTATGTGCGATTGGATTGGACAGGACTGATTTTTCTGATCCCCCATAGACAGGAAAAAATAAGGTAGTGACTGCAGGTTGAAGGAAAGTAGTGGAGTAAAGTACCAATACTGCACTAAAAATGTACTCAATGAAAAGAAAAATACACATTTTTAAAACTACTTAGTAGTTTACAATTTCTGAGGAAAAACTACTCAATTACAGTAGTTTGAATATTTTAAATTTGTTACTTTACACCAGGGGTCACCAATCTTGGTACTGGAGGACCAGTGTCCCTGTTAAACTGGTCATAGCCTATAAGTACGTCAAACATCTACTGCATTTTTACTATAATAAAACCCATAATTAGGTAATCATTGGGATATTAGTAGACTTTCTGCTTGTTAGCACTTAATTTTGATGCTCCCCAAAAGACAATCTATTTTTTTGCAATTACGTAACAGCTTACGATATGAATATTTGCTATAATCAGATTGGAAGCACATGACGAGTTGTTACAAACATATAGGCCTATTCGACAAACATACAAATTCAAACCTATATTTAGAATTGTTATTGATTAATACGCTCAGATTTGGCAGTTTTACATGTTTGTAGTCAGTTCATTCTTCTATACCTGAGGATATGTCTCCGCCTAGAGGATTTATAAATAACTACAGGAAGTTCTTCAGCGTGCTTTGTGAAGAAATTTTAGATTTCAGTTTCACCCAGCAGGTGCCTATACAGCATGATAACAGCTAATGCTGTGTACGAATATGTTGTAAAAAATATTAATAAATGCTTTAATTAGCCTCCAATGTGCTCTTTTTAAAAACTATAAATCTTACTTTATCGTCCACCCGTGCTCTCTGGTGACTCGCGCTAAATGAATCCAGTCTCACAAACTCTTTCCCTCTGCTACCAATTACACTGCTCTTTACACCCCTCTTGTCTCACACCATATCCAGTGGGGGTGATTTTCAGAATAGAGACCCTCCTAATGCTGAAAGGACGGAGAAAGATGCAGCTGCTTTGGCAGGAGGCCTTATCTGCTGCCTGCACAGTTTGTTCATGGATAATCTACGCTGCCACAATTCATCAGATCAAACCTGTAGCTTTGGAACCAGCGCTCGTGTTTGTGGTTTAGTAGAAGTTAAATAGGCTGGATTCAAAAACAGCATTACTGTGTTGCAGGATGATGTCATGAAATGTGTCTGGATTTTTGCACTGTTTCTTGTTTCCAGTGAACAAACAGACAAAATGTATACTTTGAATACCATGTGTTTGATAAAAGTGTCTGTCAAAGGTGCAAAAAACAATGTCAGACAACACAATGTGCATCACAAAACACTTGTCTATCCATTCATTCATTAGAGTTTTTCACTCTTTTACAGCATCGTCATAGAAGAAAACACTTTGGGTTCCCAAAGCGCATGAACAGAGCAAAGAACATTTCAATATTCACAATTCCACAATAAAGAACCTTACTTGGAATAAAAGTTGTTAAAGACGTTAAAACCATTCTATCAATATCAATGCAATGCTGGTTTGGAACAAGTCAAATATGAGTGAATTATGACAGAATTTTCATTTTTGGGTCCAATTTGCAAATTTGCAATCCAAAACAAATCCTTAATTGTGTGATGTCTTTAAGATTATTTTACTAATTGCAACTAAATTGGAAACTAGAGTTGGAGACTGAACCCAAATCATAAACATAAAATATGTCGGACAACCAGTGACTGGACTTCCATTGCAAAAGGTCAGGGGCGAACTTAACCAATAAGCAAGGTAAGCAACCGCTTAGGCCCAAGAAGCCTACTAATCATCCTAAAGCTGTTTTATAAATGTTGTAAAATCTGTCTATAACCAATAAGATTTTAACATTATTACTTCTTTTCTAAACCAGGGGGCCCCATGAATAGTGTAACATTCCTTTAATACTGCACATGCAAATATTAAAATCTAATCACAAATCACTGGTATGGCTAATTAACTGTACATAGTTCGTGAGCTTGCTTTTTATTTGCGAATATATTAATATATTGCGAATATTTTTTTTTAACATGCAGTTTATTTACAAAAAAATTAAAAATTAAAGAAATTAATCTAGAGAGAAAACACATATCTATAGAGAAAGATTGTTTAGAGTTTCAGGGCCCCATATCTGGAATTGCTTAGGGCAGGGGTGTCGAAACTTGTTCCTGGAGGGCCAGTGTCCTGCATAGTTTATTTCCAACTTGCTTCAACACACCTGCCTGGAAGTTTCTAGTATACCTAGAAAGAGCTTGATTAGCTGGTTCAGATGTGTTTAATTAGGGTTGGAACTAAAACTTGTAAAACACCGGCCATCCAGGACCAAGTTTGGACACCCCTGGCTTAGGGCCTCCAAAGTACTAAGTCCGCCTCTGCAAGGCGGTAATAAGAATGATAAAGATTTGCACAATGATGTTATTTCTTTTATAACTGAAACATGGCAGCCACCAACATTTCACAAAAGAGTTGTATAGACAAGCAAGATGACCTTGGCCAACTGCATGCATGCCTTTATAATGTGTGCATGAGCTATCATAGAGTATGCCAAGATTCAAAATCATAAATGCATGCCAAATCATAAATATGAAATATGTCTCACAATCTCCACTCTTGACTGGTCTTCCACTGCAAAATGCAATAAGAACGATAAAGAGTGTTTATTGCAAAAAAGAAAAAAAAACTTACACACTCTTTGAGATGTTATATCCCTATGTAGCATATTTGCTCTATAACAGACTCTGCATTGTTAATATAAATTAGACTGTCATAAGAAACTGCTGAAATATGTCAAATATAATACAATATACTTTAAGAAAATTCTCTCTTCCATCATTGTTCTGCAGGGGTGTCCAAACTTGGTCCTGGAGGGCCAGTGTTTACCTTAAACCCCAAGTAGACACACCTGAACCAGCTACAGCACGTTCTAGGTACACTAGAAACTTTCATGCAGGTGTGTTGAAGGAAGTTGGAGCTAAACTATGCAGAACATGAGCCCTTCAGGACCAAGTTTGGGCACCCTTGTTGTACTGGATTTAAGTATTAACCTAAGAAAAGTCTCTAATGCAGGTATCTTGCCGAGCTTAGGTCCACATCCAATTCACCATCAAACACACCTGAACAAGCTAATAAAGGTCTTAATAGGTACATTTGAAAAGTTCAGGCAGTTGTGTGAAGGCAAGCTGGAAGAAAACTCTGTAGGCACACTTCAGGACCGAGATTGGTGGGCCCTATGGTAGGCTAATGAATCAAAAATTATACAAAACATGCATCAGCTTCATATCTCAGGCATTTAATTTCCATAAATTTATTATTTATGTAGTTTTATTAAATAAATCACATGGCATTCATTACAATGAACGTCTTAAATTACCCTTTAGCTTTCACTGCAAAAGTTCTTGTAATATTTGATTCTATCATTTAAAAGGACCAATCCTTTTCAATTTATTGGTTTCTCTCATGCATTTAATTTTCACAAGGTCCATTTAATAAAACTACATAAATAATACTAATTACATAAATAATAATAATAAAATTTATTTTTTATGTAGTTTTATTAAACTAATCAAAATGTTTGGCACACATAACAATAAACTTTTTAAATTCCCCGCTACCTTTGGCAGAAATATTGGCTAAATGTAAATCCACTGAACAGTGGTGTTGACAAAAAGCTTCCAGGCTGGAAGTTTGGTGACGGTGAAGGCGCCGCCCCCGCTCCGTCCTGATATCCCTCCCCTTCCATCCTCCGCTCACATTGCTCTTCCCTTCGGTGGGAAAATTCCTGCTGGAACATCCGTGCTGCATTTGAACTCGGGAATTGTAGCGGAAAAGCAGGAATCTGCAGCACACGCCGGAAGATTTTATCGCATGTTCTTTCCCATATCGTTCAGGTATGTGCACACGCTAATTGCTTCTGGTACTATCACAGCTGTATTGTTGTGGATTAACCGAACAGCAGTGTCGAGTGACATTCAACACGACAGAAATGTGCACGCAGACGTCGTTTGTGAACATGCTGAACTTCCCAAATATCCAGTTTACCCGTGAATTGCGGTGCTGTTTACCTTAGAGCCGATGTATTGCTGTTAAAAACAGTGTCTTGTTACTTTCAGTCACGTCGTAGGAAATGTAGTTAGTGTGGATAATGACTGTTTAGAGGGTTGAAATAGAAAGTTTGTGGACGTTTCTTTTGTTGGTAGGTTTACAGTCTCTGTTTCTGATGTAAGACTTTATATTCGCGTTGTTTATTTGATTGTAAAGTAAACATGTAAGTTACAAAAGCTTAACTTAATTTGGAATATGAATAACAATTACACTATTTCGACCAAAGTCCACTTCATTTACAAGCCATGGTCATTCATTCATGTTCATGTTGCACACACTTAAATGTAATCCACTGACTCAAAGCAGTACAAATGTAGACTTTTAAAGGAGCGTGGTTGTAAGTACAGGGATATTGGTATTTTCTTAAAGAGGTCAGGGATATTTAATGCAGCTCTGTCAAACTAAATTGTGCATACTACAGCTGAGGTACATCTTTTCTTGTCATTGACTGGCTAATGACAGTAGAAATACAGGGCTTTTAGAATCATGACATCTGTTTTCCTCCAAGCTGGGTTGTCCCCTTATACGCCCAAATGAAATGCAGGTAAAAGAAAAAAGAGGGCATCCTCTGTACAAAACCAGTGTTAATTGGAGGTCACACAAGTTACATGAAGCCACAGCTAGGCTCAGTTTTTCCACATTCAGAATAGCAAATCCCTAACCACAGAGAAATATATTTTTGGTGAAATATATTCTCTAATAGTTGTCAGAGAAGGCTATTTAGCTAATTTATAGCAATGCAGCAATATTGTCTTGCTTCCTAAAAACACATGTGTATCCGAAGGGATGATTTGTAAATTACAGAAGGAAAGAGTTGGAGAAATAAGGCATTTGTTCTACTGGGATTGGAGTTTCACATTGACTTTAGTTTCTTTTTCTTGTGTATGTCTTCATGTTTCTTTTTATTTAATTTTTTCCCTTTCACATCTGGAGCACTCTGGCCGCCACCACAGATGTAGTGATTTCTTCTTCCTCCTCTGCATCACTGCATGAAAACAGGAACAGTCAAGGCCACACCGAGCCTGGTCCATGTGGCCGCCCAAAACCACGACCAGCCCAACTGCAATTGCAATGACCAGTTGTGCTGTCAGGACCAGATTGAGTTTGAATATAGTTTGTCAGTTCCAAGGACGTTGGTTTTATTCATAAAATGTTCTGGCTCTTTGGATTTCCTTCAGAATAGTTCACCCAAAAGTGAACCTTCTGTTAATGTGGTCTGTTAAGTTCCAAGAAATGTCACAAAAATTACTCCATGTGACTTCTATATTTCAGTATTCTTAAACTACTTAAAACTCTGCATAAATATATGTCTGAACATGCCTACTTTTATACTATAAATTAGTCAAAAGCATTAGATGAAAAATACCTTGATGATCTTCTAGAGTCCACATACGATGGACACTTTACTCCCATTAGGGTTTGTGACATTAAATGAGGCATGACAGTTGCAAAATGTATTATGTGTGGATTTCATGATACACACATTCTTACCTATCAGAACATACATTTTAATCATTGCAGAGTAAGTTTTAAACTAAATTTTTAAACTTAACCTTATTCTGCAATGCGGAAGTAAACATTTTTTTCAGTTGAATAGAACTTCTGATGGGAACAATGACAGGGAATCATAAACAGCAGAAAATGGTCAAACTGCTTACTCTACAAACAAGTGTGTTCATTACTATACTTTAAACGAAAATATTATCATGAAAAAAAATGGCTGTTTTTAACATCTAAAAATCAATTGATGTGTGAATAAGACCAGAAGTCTCGAGCCAAAATGATTCCCTGCTTGTACTTAATAAATAAAGGTCAATATTGTTTGCGCCGAGACCAGTGTCTATCTCTGAAAATTGAATACAGAAACAATTTGTGAAGATTTGGTTCCTACAACATGATCTTTGATGTTTGTCTTTAACATATCTGACTGACAACATTAACATTAAAAATGTAATTCATTGGGCTTTACCAATTTGTTAGCATATATGCTACAGTATGTGCTTCTAATACAGTTTTTATTTTTAAAGCCATTTGATCGTTTAATCTGAGGAATAGATGGAAATTGAGGTCATTATTCACTGACTGACTAATTCGCTGGTCACACACTTTAAGAAAATGGAGGAAATCCTCAAGTGTGTGTGATGCCATTAAGATTATTTTACTGATCACAATTGAGTTGTAGCCTTCCAGTTTGACTGGTCTCTTGACTGGTCTTTCATTGCTAAAGAAATAAAAAATTATAAAGTTAAAAAATGGAAGACACAAACATTTTACAAAAGTGCATGCATGAGCATCATATAATGCATGCCAGGAGAACAATCTGATGATGATGATCCTTCTCCATAATTTTTTTTTTCCTAAAGTCACATTTAATTGTTTGAGTTTCTGTGAGAACTCATGTTAGTGGAACTGGCACTGTCAAATTTCTGCTCTAGCTGGCAGTTATTTTTTTCTGGCGTTTGGATGATTATAATGTTAATGTTAATTAGTTGACATTGTCCTTATGTCTGTGGTCTTTATGCTTTGTAGTCTAAAAAAAAGCGTCAGGGTTTCCATGAATTTTTAAATGGTCCTTTGCACGTTGAAAGTCATATATTTAATTTATTTCTTTTTTCAAATCTTGAAATATCATGGATTTTTGTTTGCTGTTTAAATTTTTTATCCCATTTAATTAAATGTATTTTTTGTAGACCAGTGTTTTGTTTTTTTGTTTTTAAAGCACATTCTTTCACATTGTTATAGGCATTATTTGATTTGATAAAAATTAGTGGAAATGTTGGAGACAAAGTCTTGACACAATTAAATTACATTGGTCACGTCACTCTCTAATGTGAAAAATACTAGGTCATGGAAATTCAGGGAAAAGTCAGTGAAGTTGACATTTGTTGGAACCCTGAAACCCTGAACAAATATTTTTTACTTTCATTTTTCTGGGCAGCTTTATCATGTTTTGCTGAAAGGAAGATAGAGATGTGAAAAGAAAGCTGGGATAGAGAGAGGGGAGTGGGATCGGAAAAGAACTGCGATGTGGGAGTTGCCATGAGTGCATTTAAAATGTATATGGCTGTGTATTTAGGCACAAGATTAACTGATGCACTAACATAATTAAAATCAGTCATTTACAAAGCAGTTAGAGGATTTAGGAACCGCAATATTTTAATACAGTGTTAAATAATTGAGATTTGAGATTGCATTTTTAATTTTGTGATTATATCGTTAGTGTTTTAAAAGATGAACATTTAAGTGAACGTTAGATGATGGCAAATGCAATCTAAATGGGTAAATAATCATGCGCAATTAAATACCTAATTGGCTATTCACCATTATGTAACAATATACAGTATGGTGCATGTCTGTTTAATGTTTTTTTGAAAATGAACAGCAGGCGAGTTTGGATCAACACGAGCATGAATAAATAATGCCAGAATTGTCAATTAGGGCAAGCTATTTCTAAAATCAAAACACAGGCATATGGCGGTTTAAATGATACACTTGAATTTGAGCTCAGCCAAGTGCGGTGCTTCTGTAATGGAGCTGTTTCTGTTTTCAGGTGTGTCGAGTGCCTTCATCAGCTTGATTTAATTAGACGTCTTGTTTTGGGCTGGAGGTCAGACCTGCCAGACCCCCTCCCTCCCCCCTCCCCTCCCTTTCAACTGTCAACCTGGCAGTGGTCAGCAGATGGTGGATTGCTTTGTGAAATACCTCCGTAAGCTACTGAGCCTCCCTCCTTCTCTGGGAATTCGCTTTGCTGATGGTAGCGCACCAAGCGTGGAGGCATCTAGCCAGACAGATGGAAGGTGAAAAAGCACGACTGCCCCTACTGCACCTCATTTTCCCTGAAAAGAGAGCAAGTCGTGTGAGTAGTTGCTATGGCGACCTCACATTTTCAGGCAACTCGGACCCCATCTGCTTGCAAACGTGCATTTGTACGCTGAGATTGTCATATTGCCTTTTGTGTACGTGCTTCTGTTTGCTTTTTGATTGTGAGAAGCTTTGTCTAAGCTCACGTACAAAAACCACATCCTTGTTTTACGTACCGCAAGCTGCATTTTTCCTGTAGGGTAGCTAAATCAAACAGGTGATGTTTTATATGCCAGTGTATTGCTACTGTTTTGATTTGGTGCAGGCTTGTTGTCTTTCTTAGAAATGCAGCTTTTCTAGCTTGCATGCTGATTTGACAGTGTACCGACAGTCATTGCCTGTCAAATGTATTCTGGTGGTCCACACCCATCCCCTAACCTCACCTTGAAAATCTCCGGTTCCCTGTGTTCCCCCTCCCTCTTTCATGGGCTGTAATCGGTTTTGGAACGCAGGCTCTGGCTGAAATGTTCCTGTTTCACACAGCTCAGGCATGTGCGGACAGAATTAAGTGTCTACAGGAGACCTTTTCCACCTAAATGATTGATTAATCTCTGAATGTGAAATACAAACTCCCTGATAGCAGATCAGCAGGAAACCGAAATGCGGTCGTCAAAATGGAACTTATCGTCCTGTCATTTGACAACCCTCCTGAGGTACCTCCTCACACCCCCACCGTGATAATTGTGGCCAACTCTGAGGTCTGTCTGACCACAGCACTTTTATGCGGCCCCTTGACAATCCCTCGCTTTCGGATACAATTTCACATTCTCTGGCTGTTTTGTAAAGTCACAGGATTTATTTGTGCAAGCTCCTAATTAGAAGTGGCAGCTATAGCTCATGATTAGCATTTCTGTGATGTGCTGTGGATAAGGGGTTTGGTGCTGTTGAAGCATTGAAACCTGATGGGGAGCCGATGATTACTGATTTTTATTTTTTTTTTCATTTACCATGAAGCTTTTTTTGTGCAGGTAGCACACTCAACCTGCAGAGACCGCAGACACAAAACATGTATGATTAGCACTTTTAAAAGTTTATTGTTTGGAAAACATGTTAATTCAGTTTAACATGCACCATGCTGTGCTTGCCTTTGGTTCAAAGGGCTAGAGGATCAAATGAATCCTGGTTAAAAAAAGCTAGCTAGATAGATAGATAGATAGATAGATAGATACTGTAGATAGATAGATATGCAATGAATACTTTTAAATTAATAATTCATTAATCTAAATTTTATAATGTTTTTGCACACTGAAAAAATGCTGGGTTCCACACAATTCCTTCATGTTGTCAAAACACAAATCAGATTAAGGCCCCATTTACGCAAATACATTTTAGTTTTAAAATGCATAACTTTTGCTACACTTATGCCTTTTGTCCACACTACCCTGGATTTTTCGATCAGTGAAAACAGTGTTTTAAAAATGCTGGAGTGCCATTTTGGTTTAATATGCTGCTGCTCCGTGTCATTGTGAATGGCTGGGGGCGACATCTAAAAACGAAGGTGTGGCTGCAGACAATTGACATCTGATTGGGGCTTTTTCTCAGTATTGAGTGCACAAAGTTCAGTCTTGCATTCGTATTAAACTTGCGAAGTCTGAACCTAAAAGGAGAACAAGCTCCAGAGGATACGTCGGGTAAGTCTTCAAAGGGCACAGTGTACTTTATAACGTCATTCGCATCACTCTGGCTACGTTGTTTCACTATCTTAACCATAAAATGAAAACATGAGATAAGGAACTGCCTATTTTTATTTTGATATTAAAAACTTAACCGACACCAAAAATGTTGAGGTGCGTGTAGCTACAAATTTATATGACCGTCATCTTCACATGCATATTTATAACAAAGCAGAGACTATAACGTAACTGCCTTTCGTTTTCATTGAAAAGTAGGAAACATATCCTGTCTCTTTGGCTCAATATAATGTTATATTATATAATGTAAATAATGTTTTAATAATCAATAATCGCCATTTTAAATTGTAATGTACAATAAGTTTATACAATATAGGAAATGAAGGGAAGCATTCAGTCAATATGCAGAATCAGTGTATGTGGTTACATAAAGTAATTTATTAACTTATCTTTGCACTCAGCCAAAACGCGCTACCTGAGAACAAGTAATAGATTCAAAAGACCAAAGAGTCGTTTGATTAAAAACGCGATGAATTAAATATCTCGTTTATTAGTGAGATGAAATCCAGCAGCATATCCTTGATGAACTGACCAATGTGCGCTGCTCTCACCTGGGGAGCTGAGCTCAAAGCACCCTGCTGACTGCCTGGGGCTCAGATCTCTGTGTGTGTGTGTGTGTGTGTGTGTGGTCACGTGATGTGCGTTTTCAGCATTGTAGTGTGGGCGGGGAACTTTTCAGAAACTGCAGGTGATACACCACTGGATCGTTTTCGTTCTAAAACACCGTTTTAAAACTAAAATGTATTCGTTTAAACGGGGCTTAAGTTAACTTTGTTGTTTTATGTTTAATCCACTTTAATTTGCAAAAACAATTAAGTTGGCCCTACAAAACAAACTTTAAGAATTGTGTTGACTCAACTCCTTTAAATAAGTAGTTTGAACAACCAGGATAAATATTTTTTTTGAGTGCAAGTTGCACCATTTTGTAACCTGTTGGTTGGCAACAGTGGGCCATGAAGCGGTTTTAAAATGTTGATGATATGCCAAACGACTTATCCAAATGGCAACATTTTTTGTGAGACGTTTTCTTCATAATGTTATCAGGATGTGGTAAAATTGCACTCCTTATTTTTGCATTGAATTTTCCGCCACTAAGCTTATCCACTGTCTGAAATGTAATTTAATTAAAACAAACATTTTGCCAGAAAAATCGAGGAATGATTTGTCTTCTGCATTTGCAGCATTGTGTATTTTTAGAGCTTAAATATGTTTAACGGTTATTTCTTCCTTGCAGATTATTCCAAACAATGTGGATAAATTAGAGATAAGTACTTTACAATTCTTAAATCAGATTGGCTTTTCGCTGGGAAGTGACTGGCTTTAGCATTCGATCTCCTTGGGATAGGAGGATAAGATCTGTCAGCTCTGAATTTGATGCATGGGGTTTGGATTAGGGTCTGCGATAAGAAACACTTGATTCTCACATATTGTCGCCAGATACCTGAACTCTCTATTTTTCTTTCTTTTTTTTCCCTCCACTCTAATTTATGAGTGTGGGGCTTCTTAGAGAATAAATGTACCTCTTTCAGGCATAAAGAGTGCAGTGTCCTGTTATGAACCATCACTCCTATTAATAATGGCACCAATATACTTTCCTCATTATGGCATTACGCTCCATAAGACGTGACCTTTTGACGTATTGCAATAACCACCAATTCTGATAAGCACTAGACAAGCATTCAGTGCATAATTGTCAGCATTTGAGGCCTTTTTTTTCTCTAAAGTTCCCTTTTTTTTGTCATTTTCCCAGCTGTGCCTCTGGACCATACTTTATAGTGGTGACCTCAGTGCTAAAGTTAAGCCTAGTCAAGACCACACTAGCTGTTCAGAAAGATATGTGGGAAAGGCAGCAGTCTTGACAGCTGTACAAGAGTGAATGCTTCATTGTGTTCATTTGTTTGACCCACAGTTTATAGTAAATTCATCTTAATGGTTGAAAAACAGACTTACTGATTGTAATTTTTGTGATTGCTGTTATTTACCTGGATTTGTGTGATGTATCACATCTATTACAGATAAAAATCTTTGGCAGTTTCAGGTTGGAGTCGCAGGAAGGAAGTCTGACAGAATGGGAGTCAAGAGTCTAAAGGATGTTGTCTAAGGGGCCCATGACGACCCCCCTTACTCTCCTTACTGTAGAAACAACTGTTCATGCCGGCTTCAGAGAGCTCATAAGTCACCTTTTGGCCCTGCAGCAGGGGCCAGTCCAGCTGGGAATAAATGCACTACATCATTGGATATTCTGTGCCTTCCTGTGGCCAATTAGCTTGCACCCCAGGCCCATAAGCAGTCTGCCAGATGCACCATAGCAGTGGTCTGTGGCTTCGAGAAGGAAGGGCTGTGGCACACAGTCTATGAGTGGTTATTAGAGAGGCCCCTCTCTGAGTCCACACAAGCCTAGAGATTTGTTTCTTGCCCCTCGTTTAGACTGCAACCGGAATTGGGCCCCTCAGCCTGTAACATAAAAGAATTTGGATGTGTCTCTGTAAAACATTGTCCAAATGTGTCAGACCACATCGGGTCCCACTTTAACAGGATTATTCTGCCGAAACATTCTCAAAAGGACATCAGAGGATATTTTTAGGTATACGCCAGTGTGCAGTGCTCATGAACATGCACCCTATATTGAATTGAAGTTATTATTTTTGCTTCGTGTGCACAAAAGTATTCTTAAAGATCACGTTCACAAGTAAACATTTTAACACTCACCAAAACGTGTTTTATGCAGTTCATTCATTTATTTATTCATTCATTTTCATCGGCTTTTCTGAGGCCGGGTTGCGGAGCAGCAGTTTTAGGAGAGAACCCTAGACTTCCCTCTCCCCAGAAACTACCTCCGACTCCTCCAGGGGGATCTTAAAGCTTTCCCCGGACAACCGTGAGACAGTCCTTCCAGCGTGTCCAGGGTCTTCCCTGAGGCCTCCTCCCGGTGGAACATGCCTGGAACACTTCCCTAGGTAGGCATCCAGGAGACATCCGAAACAGTTCCTGAGCCATCTTAGCTGACTTCTCTCATTGTGGAAGAGCAGCGGCTCTACGTCGAGCTCCTCCTTGGTGACAAAGATCGTCAACCCATCTATAAGGGTGCGCTCTGCCACTCTGCGAAAGAACTCATTTCAGCCGGTTGTATCCACGATCTTGTATTTTTGGTCATGACCCAAATCTCATCACCATAGGTGAGAGTAGGGAAATAGATTGACCGGTAAATCATGAGCATTGCCTTTTGGCTCAGCTCTTTCTTTGCCGGTACATAAACCGCATTACTGCTGTTTCAATCTGCTGTGTCAATCTCACGTTCCATCCTTCCCTTAATCATGAACAAAACTCTAAGTTACTTGAACTCCTCCACATAGGGTATAAGGATTTTCCTCCAACCTGGAGATGGCAAACCACTTTATGCAAGTATCCAAGATGGAATGGGAAGTTCTGCAGGCTTATTGTAACTGTGTAGGTGTTAGGATGCATACTAATGTTGTCAAAAGTATCACATTTTGTACCAGTCAGTTTTAACAACAAATGTGCTCAACAGATATGTTTGTGATTGGTCATGAAGGTCATTGTTTTATCACCAAGTTCAAACACAGGAGCATTTCAAAGCCAAGTGTATGTGTGTTTGCACTTTATGAGCCAACAGTAGCAAACCAATGACCTTCATGGCCAATCGCAGTCATATTTGTTTTGCATATGTGCACAATGGCCAATCAGCTTTTTTAGGAACATGCTCAATGGTACTAATATGTAAGTGGGAAATGGTTTTTAAAATTTCCGTACCGATAGGTACTGAAATGGATACTTTTGACAACCCTAATGCACACTGACACAAGAACGTAGCTGTAATTTGCTATACAATTTTAAATACAATTAAAACCATGATCAAGGCTTTGTTGGGACTGCATTCTTGCAATGTATAGAGCAACTTTACAGCATTTTAAGATGAATGTGCACTCTGGTTTTGAGCTATGATGGCTAATGTGCTTGCTCATAATCAGACACTGCTACTTTGTATAGAAGACATTTGTAATTATGAATTATGTGACCACTTGGTCAGTTGGTTGGTGGGGTCAGATTGTTTTGGTGCTTAGAGTGAATTGTTCCAGAGTTTTTGAAAGGGGTCCAGACCAGGTTATTCAGCCGATCTTGAATCTCTGGTGCAGATCTAAGGACTACTGCCATGTTAATGTATGTCTAAATGAACAGAGTTATGGAGGAAACTCAACCATTTACAAAACAGCGAGCCAGGTATGAAAATACCTTGACATTTTCCAAAAAATTGGACCTGACACCTCAAAGTATAAATTACCTCTGAGAAATGTGGTTGGGGTAAGTAGACCATTTTAAACACTGATGCTTTATGTACTAGCTTCATAACTCATCTGTGTTCATTTGTAACCCAAAATATGGCACCCTCCAGATTTAAGCAGACAGTTCAGTAACACTCTAATAATCGTTGTTGACATGCAGTTGTCTACTGATTTTCTCATAATTGCAAAATGTTTACACAGTGTTTCTCAAATTTAAGTTTCAATGGAATAAAAAACAGAAGGGTTTGAAACTACTTTTGTCATATTGACATTTTTTTCAAAACCCCAACCTTTTGTGTTTCTCAAAAAAATGAAAATAAAATGTTCTTTAAAAATATTGTACCTTGTAATCCACATAGTTTTGTATTGACTTGAGTGTGAGAAAATGAACTTTTCCCATTAAGATCAAGCAAGAAGTAAAGCCATACATTTTGCAGACATTGTTTGATATTTTGCCAAATATTGAGTAATATTACCATACTTTTAAGAGGGTTTTGAAGGCTTCATCCTTGATTCTATGATATTTGGCACTGAACTGGCAGATACTGCACACGCTCATAAATGTTAGAACACTTTGTATTGTTCCATCATACCGCAGAGCGCAGATGAGAAAACCACGACAAGGATTTTGTGCTGGCGTTAGCCCTAGCTTTAATAGTTGTATTAGGGGTCTGTTCCTTTAGATGCAATCATCTTAAAGTCCCAGAGGTGTCTTCAGATTTCCTTTCAGTTGCTTTGTGGTTGACCAGTTATAACATCTGTCCATTGAGATCATTGCTGTGTTTGCTTTGCATTCCTTTTAAACCGGACCTCACGGAAATGATTTATGTTAACTATCGCGTAAGATTCAAAGAGACAAAGCCGCTCTATCTTCATTGCTCATGGGAATGAAGCTTTTCAAAAGCTTGCCAACTTGCTTGTGAAAGCTTTCATCTTGGGAGCGTGCAGCACACTCTCAGGTCTTGTATTTTCTCTTTTTAGGCCATTAGCTGACATGTACAGTGATTTTTATGGTCACAAATACAGAACAGTTAGTGTTGATTAGTCATGTCAGCAGTCACACATGTATAGGTCTGCTCTGCGTACATTAAGTCAACCAGCAAAATGTAAATTAAGCCCTAAAAGTGTTAGACATATTGTATTTGATCAACAAGGTTCTAGTCCAGGGGTGTCCAAACTCTGTCCTGGAGGGCCGGTGTCCTGCAGATTTTAGCTTATCCTTGCAGGTGTGTTGAGGCAAGTTGGTTTCTAGTAAGCCTTATAATAGCTTGATTAGCTAGCCCAGGTGGGTCTGATTAGGGTTGGAACTAATCTTTGCAGGACACCGGCCCTCCAGGACTGAGTTTGGGCACCCCTGCTCTAGTCATATGTAACCGGTCATACTCCTAATAATTTTTGTTTACTAATGTTTAGCTAGTGGGAAAGTCTTCTGAACTCAGGTGTGCACTCGTGAACCGTACTAAAGTCCGCTTGAAAGAGGTGGTTTGGAGAATGGTTCGTGAAACCAGGCTCAGTTGGGCACGATCATTTCTCCGCTGGCCAAACGTCTTGTGCAGAGCTGCAGTCAAGGCGCTGGAGGCTGGATAATGTCTGCTTGTCTCCACAGAAAATAAACTCAGAAGACATTGCGTGATGTTCTGATTATTTTTTTTGCGGCAGATAGACACAAATGGCTCTCTATTTTTGTTTTGATAACAATACCAAAAGTTTTAGTAAAGGTAGAATGACCGTGATGTACCATGCATATGTCTCCATTTTGGCACTTTGCTTTCGCTTTACCTAGCAACAGCTGTACACAAACTGCAGCTTGATAACGCAAGCGTACCGAGGTTCAAAAGGAAAAAGCACAATGTGGACAGATACCAGGGGGGACAATCAAACGTGGGTTCAGACCATCCATTCAAACAAAGTGTGAAAGCACCTTGAGATTCAACCAAAATTTTATTCACATCAAGCTGGCAGTCGGCTGTTAAGCTTCGTCAGGCCGTTGGTTAGTCTCGATCCAGCTTGTTGGTTTGGTGTTTTCCACATGCCACCTCTCGTTGGGTTAACATCGGATTGAGTTGACCTAATTAACCATGTAAAATTGGTGTCATGCATTGGCTGAAGAGAGCTAAACAACAAAAACCGAAGTGATGTGCCAAATAAACAATTCAAGTAAAAGAAGACACAAAAGCAGCCTGTAATTTTGTTGCTTTTATCAAATATTGGTGAACAATATGGATTGTTATATTATCAGACACATTGGCATGAGTGAATACCTCTGTGGTGATTACTTTGATTATGGTAATAAATTCTACTTTGTTTACAGTTTGTGGTTTGGATCAGAAATTCCGGTTTCCCATTATGGAATGAGAAAACAGACTAATGCTCATGTGCAGCTTTTTGGTGCAGACTTGAGCTGACAACAGTAGGTTTTCATCGGCTCGAGTTGTTTGGCATGAGCTTGGTTTTTCCCATCCCAAACTCAACTTGGTGAGTTGTCAGTTGGGATTAACTAAAATTTCCAAAATCAGTGCATCTCTATTAAATATAAATCTGAAGTACAAGTTTTAATCCAGGACTTCTTAAGAGACCCAAAACCTTTTATATCATGAACAAAGTTGATGTTCCACTTCCACGCAAAGAATTTGTGTTGGGACAACATGAAAGAATTAAGTTAACTTTATTCATTTTTACAAATTTAAGTGAATTAAACATTAAACAATTAAGTTGTTTCAAAAAATCTCTCAAGAATTTTGTTGTCTTAGATCGTTTTAAACAGAATAATTCGTACACGCCATCTTTTTAGTGTATTGTCAGTAATTGCTTGATGTGTGAGAACAAACCCACTGATGCTCACACAGCAGATGCAGTTGAGGGTCTATTTTACAATTTGTTACCCTTTAAATCAACAGGTGAAGATGCCACTTCACACCATTTAATTTACAACTCTTAATTTAAATCTCTGTGACCTTGATGAAGTTTCAAGGTTTGGGTGTGTAGTGTTTCATTACCATTTTAATTTGGTTGTATTTAGATGAATAGAATTCTTAAGGCTTTGACAGAAGTAAAAATAAAATACTGAAGTAAAAATCATCCATTTTGGATGTACTATGCCTTTAAATAAGGAAAAAAAAACATTGTCAGTGTGAGAACGTCTCCTCTTCAGTGAGGGGTTTTCCCATGATTTGTTGTCGGAGTTTGATGGACTTTGCTTATGTGCTCAGGTTTTGTGTCTGTTTTGACTGTTTTTGCCCCCATAAACTTTCCATTCCAAACTGTCGCTGGACTTCCAACCTGCTGCTGCGTCTGAACAATTAATCTGATTGGTCGGTCAAACAGTCTGCCTTATGTTTTATCATCTCCCACTTTGTGTATTTAAACACCAAAGTGAGTAGAAACAATGTGTTCCTTCTGTCTAAAATTAACATACATTATGGCTGTGTTTATAGCGCTTTGTGCTTTAATCAAAGGAAAGTATGTGAGAGAAATGAGGGTGTTTGTTTTCTTTCTGGCGGATGGGTTGTCCTGATGGCTTGTGTTCTCTGGCTGAACCACAAAATCATTTAGATGATTTCGTCGTCTTTATTTTCCTCCATTCATAATGAGCGCTCGCTTCAAATGTTGGGTGATTTATTATGAAACGTGTAAAATAATATACCTCCATATTATCTTTTTTTTTAAATGACCTTAAATAGCCTAATTGTCTCAAGATGACTGCAGTTGAAATACATTTCAGTATAACTTTACAATATTTGTAGGTCATGCAATATTTGGTAACAAAATTGGATTTTTACCTACCACAGGCATCAAGTGGAGGTCTTTTTATGCTGTGTGTGTGTGTGTGTGTGTGCGCGTGCACCCGCGTGTGTGTGGTTGTGATGTATCGTGTTCCTCATCTGATCCTCATTAGTGGTGGGGAACATGAGGAGTCTGTCTGCTGGACTGTAGACAGTCTCATCCTCTCTGCATTTGTTTGTACCACTAACAGAAAAAAAAGACTGGGACTCAAGCAGATGGCCTTTATAATCCTTCTGTATGGCTGTGAGTGTGTCAATTGTTAGTCACTTTGTTTTCTTGAGTTTGAAATCATTAAAGAGGTCAAAAGGCTTCTTGGTGTGTAAACTCTTCTTTTGAATCCAGACTGTTTGACCCCACATGAAGGTTCAGGAGAGCTGGCAGAGCTGACTCGGACCAGGATGTTGTAGAAGAAAAACATCTGTTATATGTTGGTGCAGAAATTAGTAATTTAGCTTTATTTCAAATCCCCTTGAAGTCATTGCCTCAAGAGCTCCAAGAACAACTGTGTTCTGCTCAGTCTGTGCAATATTTATAGTATCTTTCATAATGTAAGCAGTTATTTTTTTTATCATCTGTAGTGTTGTTTATAGTCAGGTCTGGGCGATTATGACAAAAAATGATCACAATATTTAGATCGATAATTATCACAAAAAATGTCAGATCTTTATATCCAACAATTTTAAAGGCAGATTTGTACTCTTAAATGAAATAAAAAAACAGACAGTTAATTATTTATGGTTTATTGTCAGAACATGACAAGTACTTTGCAACTACTCTGCAAGTACTTTACTTTGCTTGTTCAAAATGAGAGCTGAAACAACACAATTCCTGTAATTTATTTGGCCAATTAACTTGTTTTATGTTCAGTCCACTTAAATTTGCAAACCATTAATTTAACTTGCGTTTTGTGTTGGGACAACATGAAGGAAGTGTGTTTGTCAAACTACCTGGTTAGGGGATTTGTGATTCCCAGCATGCTTTGCATGGATTGAATTAAAAGAGTGAAATGTTTAAAATAAAAGGTGTTTAAAGTTTATAGAAAGACTGGTTAGAGTTTAATCTTTACTTTAGTGTGACGATTTAAAAGATTCTCATGTAATGCTTTGAGTTTTGGGATTGCCACCTTGCAGAAGCACTCATGCTTTGGGTGTTGGCAGCTTAATTAGCAAAAATATAGTTTGTTGCTTTGCTTAGTGAGCAATAAATGTCCTAAAATTAGTTCTGAGATCGGTCTCAATCAACTGTATATGTAACTCATGAAATATGCTTCAAAATGGCTCTTTTAGTTCATTTAGGACATGCATGATATTATCAGACTTTTGGGTTTAAGTTTAATAAAAATACAAATGTATTTAAACATTTCTTTGATAAAATCAAGTTGGACCAACTCAATTTAATTGTGTAAATAGTTTTTTAGTTAGTGCTAAACAAATTTATTGAATAGAAACCCTACCCTTAATTAAATTGAGTTCATCCAATAAGTTATTTTTTAAGCGTACTAAAATCAGTATCAATAGAATACAGCGTTATTAACATTTAATAGAATATCTAAAATGTTTAAAAGAACTAATAATAAGAATTGTAATGATACACTTGTATCATGACTCTGACAAGGGCTGCACGATATTGAAAAAAACATACATTGCAATAAATTGATTTTATGCAATTTATATTGTGATATTTCACAAGATACCTTTTAATTAATAAATAATTTTAGATTGATTGGAATGATTTTGTAGGGGAGTGCATAAAATATAATAAACAAATTACAGGCAGAGATAGAGCAAATATACAAATGAAGGAGTGTAACAGTATACAGGTACAGAAATAAGGTAATCAAACGTACAATAAAGCTGTATATTCTTCATGGTGTAAATAATTCAATACATTTAATCTTTGCTGAAGCTACAAACATTATAATTCTTTCTGCAAAAATGCTTTTAACTTGCTTAATGTTTTCACAGGCCTTAAAACACATGCAATTGATAAACTTTCACTTTATTATAGATAAACTGAGGGCGACATGTTGCATGAGGAGTTTGCATGTTCTTCCTGTGTTCGTGTGGTTTTCCAAAGGCATGCTCTATAGGCGAATTGGGTAAGCTAAATTGGCCGTAGTGTATGAGTGTCAATGCAAGAGTGTATGGGTATTTACCAGTGCTGGATTACAGCTGGAAGGGCATCCGCTATGTAAAAAAACATATGCTGCATAACATGGCGGTTCATTCCACTGTGGCGACCCCTGATTAATAAAGGACTTGAAAAGAAAATGAATGAATGACTGAATGGTTACACTGAAGTGACTCCAAAATACGCATGTGTTCTGAACGGTTATACTTGGTCAACTATAATCCTGACTCCACATTTCACGTCCTACAATGTGACTGTTGTGGATTTACATATGGTGGTAATTGATGCTAAAACGATATTATGTGCAGCCGAAGCTCTGACTGTAATAGCAGAGTTAAAGTGAACAGATCTTTTTAGCAAGCCAAACACTTAGTGCTGCTGGTTTAACACATTAAAAAATAATAATGTTTTAGCTGTCTGACAATATAAATGAAAAACAAATAAACAATCTTTAACCATTTTTCAGCATTTACCATTCAAGTTTTCAACAATCAAAAGACATTACTCTATAGATAATATAAATGCTAATAAAAATTATATATAAATGCTATAAATGTACTATGAAATATTTATAATATTTATTATAAAAATAAATTAATATAAATTAACTGTTTCAAGTTTTACATTAAAATGTGTAAAGTTTTTGTGGATTGGGAGTTTTACTTATTATTCTAATTATTTTTGACAAAGTTAAATGGGTAATTTTTGACTCGTACAATGCATTGTTGGCTATTCCTTCAAATATACAGTTGTGTATTTGGTTTTGGGGTCATGGGTCACTTATTGTAGTTTCAAGAGTTCACACTTGGTTAAGCTCAGAGATAGATGAGCCCAAGGTTCCCGCCTGGTCATTGAGCATTAGGACGGACGCGAGATCAGGTATTTCTCGAGAGCCCCCCCAGTGCGTTTTTGTACCTATTCTTTGGTTAATAAGGTGGTTCTATAAGAATTGATTCAGTATATACTGTATGCGTTAAGTGCTTGTTACAGTTAGTATAATTCACTTATGTCACTTGTTTTTAGACTGTGGGAGGAAACCGGAGTACCCGGGGAAGACCCACGCAAACACTGGGAGAATATGCAAACTCCGAGCAGAGAGTGCCAACTGGCTCAATTAGAACTTGAACTATTGGCCGTCCTGCTGCAAGGCAGGAGCGCCAACCACTGAGCCACCGTGTCGCCTGATCCTAAAAGTGAGGAGGAGGGAGAGAAGGGAAAGATAGAGTGGGGGTTTTCTAAAACGAAGATGGGGAATGAAGTTTATGCAGGAAATTTATAGTAATATTGGAATGATCCGATAGGCTAGCTAATGATTCTAGATAAGGACCAGCTGTAGTGGATCATATCACGTGTTCCTCTCAAAATTAGCTTGTGAAACTTCACTTAATCATGTTCACAACCTTTGATGGTTAACTTTCCTCACAATATGTATTCCACTAAAGAAAGTAAATTATATTGGTTCAGAATGACATGAAGCTGTGCAAATTTCACCTTTTTGGGGAAGTCAACTATTGCTTAAAGGAGAACCTTGTCTGCGATGAATATGGATTTTGGACAGATGCAGAGACCTCAGCACTTTTGCTGCTGGAGTAAGCAGCTAAAAGGTATCGCCTCTCTCTCAGGCCCTCATTCTGAGGCAGATCTATCCTTTTGAATAAGTAATGGCAATCTGACACTGGTGCAGAATTCTCGAAAGCTACCAGCTTCGCAACTTCACTTCATGTTGAATTGAGGGAATTCTGACACCATTTAGTCACCCTTAAACCTGTATAACCCTTCTTCTTTCTTCTACTAAATACAGTATGTAACATTATTATTTGAGAAAGACCTTGGTCATTTGATGTGTTTTAGTAAATTATTTGGTTTATGCATAGCCAATATGCCGTAGCCATATATATATAATCTGGAGACCACTTCCCAGCAGCAGCAGTTGTATAGTCACTAGTGTCTGTAGCACAGAGTGACTGATTGGCCTGAAATCAATAGCCAGCTTACTGTGTCGAATGCAAATCACTCGCCAGTCCAGTTAAGTGTCAACGGAGTGTAATTATGCTGTTCTCTGTGTCCATCACGTCAGCCGTAGCACATACATCGCAGGAATGGAAGATGTTTAGCCCAAGGAAAGGATCTAAACCTTGTGTGTTAATTAGTGTAGATGCTTGCTGTCCTCATCAGTCTGCATTTAGCAGCGGGGGGCACATTTATAAAACTTATCAGTCTAGCTCATGAATATTAATTATGTGGCTTTCTGGTCGCTAAGCAAATTAGGGTTACTGATTACCGATTTTGTGTGTGTGTGTGTGTGTGTGTGTGTGTGTGTGTGTGTGCGTGCGTGCGTGCGTGCGTGCGTGCGTGCGTGCGTGCGTGCGTGCGTGCGTGCGTGCGTGCGTGCGTGCGTGCGTGCGTGCGTGCGTGCGTGCGTGCGTGCGTGCGTGCGTGCAGAAGCGTGTGTGCGGGTAGATGTGTGTGGGTGTGTGTAGATGTAGGTGTGGGTGTGTGGGTGTTTTAGTCTGGTATGAATAAAATGGTTTGGTAAAATCAGTTTGGTTTTAAAGCTGTGTTGCAACTGATCTGACAAATGTAAATGTATATAAAAAATGTAATGGTTATTGCCTAACAGTTTGGGAGATTAACTTTACCTGTATTCTTCCTTTTCCTTTGCTTATTTTCTTTTCCTTTCTTCTTCTTTTCTTTTTCTATCTTTTCTTTACTTTTTTCATTTCCTATTTCCTTTTCCATTAATTGTTCTTTTCCTTTTCTTTCCTTCTGTTCCATTTTCTTTCCTACCTCATTTGTTTTCCCTTCATTTTCCCTTACTTTTTCTTTCTTTTCTTTACCTTTTTTAATTTCTCATTTCCTTTCCTTTTCCATTAATGGTTCTTTTCATTTCCTTCATTTTCTTTTTCATTTTCCCTTCCTTGCATTTCTTTTCCTCTTTCGTTTCCCTTTTCTTTCCTTTACTTCCCTCCTTTCTTTCTTTCTTTCTTTCGCTCTCTTTCTTTCTTTTCTTTCTTTCTTGTGTCGACGCATTAACCACTGCACCACTGGCGCTGACGATTTGTGCTTGTAATAATGCAAGACTTATAACAATTAGTAAATGTGGTTCTGCTGTTACTATAGTACAGTTTAGAACACTGCAGTACTAATAAATGGAACAGAAAATGTCTTGAGCACAAGACATGGAACAGAGGGCAAGCATTCAACTAGCACGTTTTCTTAGAGTAAATAGCTCTGACAGTACTTTCTGGTTAGCAGATTTCTTACTTAAGCTCATGCTGTCATTGTGTTGATAATTCTATTCTTTTAACATGATGCAATATTTTTTTTAATTTTATTTTAGTATTACTATATAAGCTTGCTGTAAAATTTAATTACCATGAATTGTAAGAGCTCAACATTGATAATATTTGTTGTAATGGATATATTGTTCAACCCCTTTCTATATACCTCAATGTGTATAGAGAAATCATCAAAAGATGAGTAAAAATTGCATGATTACAAAAGCAAAAACATTTCTCTGCTGCAAATTTTGGTAGATTATATTAACATACTCAGATACTCTCATTCATGGAAGTGAGCAAAAATATCTTTGCAATGTGCTATTGATTTACATTTTAAATCCCTGAAGATTCATTATGTGTGTGTGTGTGTGTGTGTGTTGCAACAGTCTCTTGCTCACCAGACACATTCCTTTGACTGTGTTTTGACTTTTTTAATTGGGCCTTTTCAGCTCTCAGACGGAGTTCAGTTGAGATTTCACTGCAGTTTTTGCCTCTCAGGCTCCATAGCTTTTGATTACCCTAACTGGTCTTACACTTTTATACGTTCAGTCATCGTGATGACAAATGCATTCGCAGTCTCAAAGACCCGACTCATTACTTTGATTGTTTTTGATGGCTTTATTATGGTAGCAAATTTTTCAGTCTGAAGTGAGGACAGTTTTCTTACTCATGTTGAGTAGTTTGATCTACTGTTTTTAGGCCTTGGGAGAAGTTTCTCAGTCTTCATCATATTTTGCTCAAAGCTACGTCATAAAATAAGAGCCTGGGGTATTTTTGGAAATGCATATTTGTCTTCTTCTAGTTCAGTGTTTTGGAAACTGTAGAGAACAAGAGGATCTGTTTTGCCGCTACACCCAGCGATCATCAGTGTGGTCGTGTAAGAGCTGGATGTTTTCTTTGGTGTGTTGTAGGTACTCCAGTACTGTGTATATATGCGTTTGTCATTGAGTCACTGTTCAGGAATGCACAGTGTATCTTATACTACCCTGATACCTGAAGCCTGTGCTGCATCCCAGTCGACATAATACCAGTTCTAACAAAATAATATATATACAAAAAATTTGGAATGGGAATATCAGGACATATGCCGATATTCAATAGTTGTTATTTCAACATAATTCATTAATTTTTTTTTTGGCTTAGTCCCTTTATTAATCAGAAGTCACCACAGCAGAATGAACCGCCAACTTATCCAGCATATGTTTTACGCAGCGGCTGCCCTTCCAGCTGCAACCCATCACTGGGAAACACTCATACACTCTCATTCTCGCACCTAATCTACGGACTATTTAGCTTACTCAATTAACCTGTAGCGCATGTATTTGGACTTGTAGGGGAAACCCGAGCAGTGAGCACCCAGAGGAAATCCACGCAAACACAGGGAGAACATTCAAACTCCACACAGAAATGCCAACTGACCCAGCCGAGGCTCGAACCAGTGACCTTCTTGCTGTGAGACGATCGTGCTACCCACTGCACCATTTCAACATAACATAATAGCTATTTTCAATATAATTGTGATAATAAACATCCTTTATTGATATCGTGGGCACTGTAAAATACCATGAATAATTATTTATTATTTAAGTTCATAGTCATGGAGTGCCTTTTTAAGAATTCTCCCATTGTAGTTGCAGTGGTGTTCATAATGGCACCAAATGCATGGAGACCTATTTGGTTAGCTTAATAGTTCAATCATCAACAATTTCACACATTAATCTGGGCTACTACATGCTGAAAAATTGATTGAAGACTCCGTGGCAGGGCTATTGTATGTTAACTGTGTAATGAGGATTCAGTAGTTAACATTAATTGAATTAAATGTACAATAAAACTACAAAATCTTTTATTAAACTTATTGATAAAGGTATTTTTGTAGTTACGCATAATAAAACGTAATCAAAATTGCAATTGTTTTTTTGAATGCATTTTCACTGTAATGCATTGTCTTTTAGCAATTACCTTAGTTAAAATAACAATGCTAAAAGGAACAATTTTTTTGCGTCCAGTGTTAATTTTGTCACAACATTTATTTCAGGTGTAATGATACATCTATGCCACAATTGGGCTTGTTGTACAATTTGGTTTAGTTTTCTAAAGAGACAAGGCTTGGACTGTGGCACCAGCCACGTTATGGAAGTTTAACACTAGATTCACAACCTTGTTTGCTATGAGAGTTTTTTGGTTCGATGTAATATCATTACACCCCTTACTCTTTATCGTAATAAAAGCTTTAGCAATTAGTCGCAACAAGTAAATTTGATATCATCAAAAGAAATTCAGGTGCAATTCAAGTCTAGATCTGTGAACTATATAATAACTAATATTGCCTGAAACACGTTGTATATTGGTTGTTAATTTGATAAAAACTGCACATATGGTGTATGCTTGAGGTTGACGGTTAAGTGGGGTATCTTGGGTAAAGGGGTTTTAAATGGTTATTGATTAATATCTATCCTGATGGGAAAATATCTGTAAAATTCATAATGTACTTCTCAACAGCATTGTGAACTTTTATGCATCTGTTCTTTAACTTGTAAATGCACAATTATGAACAGAAACGTAGAGATTTATCTGCATGGAAGACCTGTGAATGGCAGATTAACATGCAGCTCCATCTTTAAAATTGTCAAGTATTGTGGATTGAGGAATTGAGCATGTGTCAAGGACACTGACAGGGCAGGAAACTAAGCAACAGAATTGTCCGTTAAATTTTGAAGTCGTTTGACCTAAAAGCTTGGGGCACACAAAAGCATGTACTTTTTCTAAGCAAAAGCACCTATAATAAGTAGGTAAATTGTGATGTGGCACTGAAGTCTGAAGAAATCTCCTGAAGAGCTGATATTTGATGGGATTGATTATTCTAGACCAGGTTGCTAAAAGAGAACCAATGCTTCCTCATTGATGCTGTTTATGAGATGATTTTGTAATGAAATGTTGGAGTGGAACTAGACCCTTGTCTGTAAATGTTATAGCCGTGGCACACACGAGGCCTGCACGGATGGAGGAGGAAGTGGTTTCCTATGGGCCTTTGATATGGTCTCATTGGTCACAGGCACACTAGTCAAACAGCAAGCTATAGTAAAAATATATTTGTTGGGTGGGGCTGGAGTTATTTTACTCTTACTCTGCAGTTTCCCTCCAAGTTTATTAGTAACAGGCGAGCACAGGGGAAGTGATCTCTGTTGACTATTCCATTAGTTATTAAATGGTGTTTCCACTGGTCATAAAATTTCTGGTATATAACAGAACTTCATGCTAAACATTGGAAGTCAGGAAATTTTAGTATCATTTTTTTCTCGCAAATAATTGATTTTTTTTCTTACTTCAATTCTTGTGTTGTTTCACTTGTTTTGCCTATTTTGATTATTTTTCTGTACCATTCATATTCATTTCTCGCTCGTCAACTGACAATCACTTGAATCAAATAGTCACCAAGCTGTTAAAATACTGTCGACTCAGTGCTCAACACAACAGTTTCCTGTTTTTCGGTTTATTGTACTGTAGGTCATGAAATTTCAGCTTAGTAGTCGGTGAAAGTCAAGGAATTTATCATGTGGTTCAGAGTGGGAACCATGATTTGAAGTTCACTGCTAAAATGAGTACTGAATTTCCAGCCTATGTATGATATTTTCATTGAATTTTTATTCTAATTATCTTTTTTTATTATTTAAAAGGTATATTTTATTATATAATGGAGTTTTTATTTATTAAATGATTTTTGTTGCATTTTGTAAAATGTTTTTTTTTTCTTTTTATTTGTTTTCGTTTTAATATCTGAAATAATCATTTTTTTATTTGCTAAATTGTTATAAAAACATATTTGTTAGTTTGGTTTACCTTATACTTAACCTCGGTTCTTGTCAAATTTTATGGTTGACTAATGCAATTTAATAAAAAAGGTGGGTTGTCATAAATCAACAGTTGGGTTAAAAAGTGTAATTTAATTGCCGTAACTCAACGTTGGGTCAAATACACTGTAAAACAGTGAACTTTATCAAATGAAATGTGTAGTTAACTCATTTACTGAACGTTAATTCTACTCATTTAAAATAAGTTTTGAACACAGTGTTGAAGGTAATGAGTTAAATACCTCATAACTTCTACTTAAATGGATTAAGTTCACAGTACTTGTATAGATTAGTTTTTTTTACTTAAATGGTTTGTTGCAATCGGTTTCTTCAAATGGTTTGAGTTGCCGCAACTTATTGGGTTTTACAGTACTCAGTTGGTTTGAGTTCTCCATTTATTGTGTTTTACTGTGCTCAAATTGCTTCGTTTACTCATGGATTAAGTTCGCAGTACTCATTAGGATTAGTTTTTGAACTTAAATGGTTTGTTTTAATCGGTTACCTGAAACAGTTTGAGTTACCTTATTTTTGGGGTTTTACAGTGTATGGGGAAAAAAAACAACTATTGGGTTAAAAGTATAATTGAATTGCCATAACCCAACGTTGGGTCAGATAAGAAAACAACAACGATTAGGTTGAAAAGTCTAGTTCAAATTTATTAAAAATTTTACCCAACAATTTATTGGTTTATATTTGACCTAATGTTGGGTTATGAAACCCAGCATTTTTTAGACCATATAATGAAATGTAATTTATTTTTGAGATTCTGTTTAACACTAATGTTCTGCTGAGGCAATTTGTTCTGGACTATTAAACTGGTCCTGTTTGCTTCAAAGTCAAATTTAATGTCAAAGTCAAAACACCAGTAAGATTTAGTTGGTTTATGTTGGACTTGCTCATAAACTTGTTTGTATGTTTTCATTGCACTGCAGAACATCAGGGGCATTTTGTTTGGTCCCTTGTTTGTTTGAAGAGATTGGGTCTTGTTTTTGCAATTCATCAGTTGCATGCAAAGCTTCGTTTACAGCAAGCGCTTGTACTCAAATGTATGATAGAGTTATTTTGTCTGAAGTTCACGTTTTTTTAGGCTGGCTTAATTTTAAAGCTCAATGTTAAATTGAATCATATGTCAAATGTAGATGAGAGAAAAATTAGAAATAAAAAATACAGCATGTTCAATGAAAGTAACCCAGCTTTGACTTTTTCAACCCACCTGTTTTCTCCTGCAAACTTTTCCATGTTTATATAAACCTAACTTCATCACAGATGATGCGGCAGTCATACTCATTTTGGTTTATTTTGAATGTTTGACTATAAAGCTCTAGTCTACATACACTTTTCTTTTCCTGGAAAACACAACAAGCTTCTAATGGCAGCTATATTCACATCCAGACCCCTTGAGAGCTGTCCAGATCTCTGCCTTGTCTCACAATCACATGAATTATGAGGAAACTTGCTATTAAGAGTATGGCTGCATCTGTGCCAGTCACATTCCCACACACTGTGACATAGTCTGTTTTTTTTTTTTCGAGCAAATTGTGGAACTGGCAACTAGAGGAATTAGTTCTCTCAATCTCTCTAGCCCTGATATTTATTGGAGAAGTGTAAAACTGACTGGCCATATTTTGGAAGCACTTTAATCATCAGAAAGGACGTTTAATGGCTAGACAGAGAGATGCAGAGGGATTTTGATTTTGTTTAAATTCCAAGTGTTTGACAGAAAAATATGTCAATGGAGACGTGGGTTATAAATGGTGCTTTCACATCAATGAATGGCAATTTAGGAATAATATAGTAAGTTTGATTTACTACAAACATACAGTACTAGCACATGTGATGCTTGTGGTATTGACGGTCTTTGCTATCATATTGGGGACATAAACACATGAGCTTTATTTGCAATCCATTAACTGCAAAATTTAGGCCATCTGTATGAAGGAGATAAACGAATAGTCTCTGTTTTGAACACTAGAGCAGTCAATTTAAAAAAAAATGTAATCATTATAAATAAAATATTGACTTTTCCTAAATGTTTGTATATTTTATTGTAACATTGGCTTTTTATAAAAATTACAAAACACAATACATTTTTCTAGTATTTAAGAATAGTCAACATGGTCAATTTGTGCCCTGTGCATGTCTCTATTTTTTGTAACTTTCTGCTAACAAAAACAAGTCTCTTATTGCAAGAAGTAACTTTAATTTAGACATGTCTTACAAAGTTTCAAAAGCAACATTTTCAGTGTGGTGTATATATATATATATATATATATATATATATATATATATATATATATATATATATAACTTTTTATTAAGGCTGCACAATTCGGGCTTAAATGAGAATCAAAAATTGTTTTTTTTTTTTTTTTTGCTTAAAATTAAGATCATAATTTTCTCACAATTCTGTAGATGTAAAATAAAGGTTATTATGATTAAGCTAAAATTCTTCTTCTCAAACATATGGTAAAGCAACACCAATGTTAAGCCTAAGTGTACGTGCACTGTTGGTTAAAATGCTACATTTTTGTATAGACATGAAACGGTGGACTTGAACAGACTTCAAATATGTCCTGGTCGGTAAGTCGCAGTAAAGTGATGACTTCAGAAAATTCATAATTCTAAAGTTGAATTATAATGTTTGAGATGTATGCTTGTCATATGTTATTGACAACATTACTAGACCATTTTTTTTTGTCCACTGGTGAAATAAGAGGTTTGTCATTATCAGATTCCCTCTTGCATTATTTTCAACATTATAAAGGCTAGAATAGTTATACTGACCCTCTGTGTTCGCAAAACAAAACATATCAAATGCTTGTCGTAAATATAACTGTAAAATGTGATTTAAATTATGTGTCACTTTCATGTTCATTTCATGGCTGTCTGTGCGGCACCCAAACAATCGCTCTGTGCAACAAACTGAATGTTATTTACAACTTTATTACCTGTCTTTCAAAGTCTATACAGCAGGGGTGCTCAACCTTGTTCCTGGAGATCTACCTTCCTACAGAGTTCAGCTCCAACCCCGAGCAGACGCACCTGAACCAATTAATTAGGACCTGAACAGCAATTGATAATTACAAACAGGTGTGTTTGATAAGGGTTGCAACTGAAATCTGCATGAAGGTAGATCTCCATGAACAGGGTTGAGCAACCACAAAGTAAAAATGGCAGGCACACGAGCGCGCGCGCATCCTCTCTGGAAAACAAACAGTGTGTCAGGTTGTGTAATTTCGCGGCTGCGAAAACATCATTACATTAAGGCAGAATTAATATTTTTGGGTGAATTATATCTTATAAATACTGTATGTACTTATAAAAACTGTCTTTGGAGGTGTCCATGTTGCTGAGCAAAGTAAAATGTGAAGACTTGTGCACCCACCTTTACGCTTCTCTCTTGACCATGAAAATAAAAGCTGATTTAAGATTTGTGTGTTGGGTCGAATCGAGATTGCAATATTTTTTTTTGATTATTATGTAGCCCTAATCTTTACTTAAATATAGAAATGTTACAAAGTATGCATCTCATGTCAATCTCAGGGTCACAACTGAAGGTTATAGAATCTTTAAATTGTATAGACACCTTCAGGTAGTATAAATGCTGTTTAAGCAGAGCTTATGGATTATTGCACTATATGATTAACACATTGGCCTACATCCAAATAAAATGAAGCCAGAAATTTAAATTAAAATGTCGCTTCTAAATGACTCTGTGGTGAGTGCTGAAAACAAATAGATCGTCTGATCTTTATTAAACCATGAAAGTGGCTTTTATGTATGTAATGTTGGAAGCGACATTGAAAGGATGATGAAGAAATGGAGGCGATGTCAAAAAGAAAAAAATTGCCAGTGGGGTTACAAAGACTGGATGATTTATAGTGGGAAATTTCACTAAAGATGGATTGAAAAAAGTATTGATCTCTGAACCGAATTACTAAAAGACAAATTGTGTCTTAAGATTCTCAGAAACCTGTTTTGTGGTTTTGACACTCTCTTTCAGGCGAGTTGAATCAGCGAGCATCTGACGTTTCATAACGGTGCTGCTGAGTTTAAAACTCTCTTGAACTCTGTCAAGGATGTGATCTTTGGATAAAGATATGAGTAACCTGTGATTAAGAGATGAATTGTGGTTGTCACCTTTTAAAAGTGCTTTCTGAAAAGGTGAGGTGAAGTGCTTATCAAATTTATAATTTTAAATTCAATTTGTTATACTTAAGGATGAAACCTATATATATATATATATATATATATATATATATATATATATATATATATATATATATATATATATATATATATATATATATATAGGTTTCATCCTTAAGTATAACAAATTGAATTTAAAATTATAAATTTGATTTGAAGTTTCATCCTTAAGTAAAACAAATTGAATTTAAAATTATAAATTTGATTTACAAAAAGCATTAGAAGATGTAGTTTTTTTTTACTTATATAAAATAAATAAATAAATAAATAAATAAATATAAAAATGCTACAAAGTATGTATCTCATGTAAATCTCAGGGTCACAACTGAAGGCTGTAGAGAAGCTTTAAATTGTATACACACCGCTATAATAGTTAATTATTTCTTTAAATGACGCCAGAGTTTGTCATAACAAATATGGATGGATGACAGATTTAGCATACAGTAACATGCATAGGGTTAGGGTTATATTTTATTTTTTTAATACAGTAACTTTTATCAAGAAATGACAAACGAATGTATTTTGTTTGCTTAGGATTAACGTCTCAGGCTCAGCATTAATCCTCTAATACATGCTACTTCTAGTTCTGAAACCACTTCCTGCTAGAGATCAGCAGTTTCACAATGAACAGCGATCAATAGTGCACAAGCATTTTAATTAACTTATAGACCCATTTGCTTGCTTTAATTTAAAAGTTAATCACCCTTTTTTGTTTTCTCTTTAATTGCATTTGCATTTTAAATGAAATAGTTCTATCTGGCATCATGCTTTACTCCAACCCTATTTCCGGTGGGCCTTAGCCTTGATATTTCTCTCTCCCTACATGCGAGTCTAGCTATTTCATGGATCATATGGTTGCAGAAATGTAGCGTTGCCTTCCTCGCTGTGAAGAAAGACCGATTTGCCCTTGTTAATGGGAAACCGCCTCAGAGAAGCCGACCGGCGTCACGTGGTCAAGCTGGAGGAAGTGTTTCGTCACGGGTCTGCTTTTGCCACAGTGAAACTTCAACACACAACAGGCGTTAAACTGCTACAGCCGTCTGTTTTAGTTTACTTGTTTACATCCTGGTTCTGATCACCAAACCATTGGTTTGCTGCCCTAGAGAATCCCCTGATTAACTGGGATTAATTTGTTTGCGTAATGTTACAAATTACCATCTACTTTTTGTGGTTTTTATTTTACTTGCTCTGAACTCCCTGTCCCAGTGCACATGTAGTGAACTTATTTCAGCACATCAGACTTTACACAGCATTTACTTCACAGGATGTTTGTAAATCAAGCATCCTGTCTTTTTAACCCGAGTTGGAGACGTGGACAAAGAGAGCAGACTGTGAATAAGTGTGGCGTATTTCATAAGTGGCAGGAGGAATCCTTTTCACTTTAATGTCCTCTGCCATCTGCCCCGTCCACAAAGACTTTCCCTTCCTCCACCTGCCTTTCCTCCCTTTCCTGCTGTGTTTCTGTTCCATCTTCCTTCAGTTCTTGCCCTCTGACACTGCTACTTTTCCTCCCTTTCATTGACTGTCTGCATTATTCAGTCTGGCTCGGATTATTCCAGTTCAATTCCATTTTACATTCTCTGGGATTCTTATCGCGCACATGAATCTGTCAGCTTCTACCATCTGATCCTTATTAAACTGCATCAACTTACACCCTATAACCCACATTATAAGACTGTGCACCATTAGTTGTGGTAAGAAAAATGCACTTTTCCTGTAGTTTTCATCTTGAGCCCACTGAACCTGTGTGTTTGTGTAGACTGTTGGGTATCATTATCATACATTAGTTTGCCAAAGGATATAGGCTCCATTAGTCACATGCACCTATACTCTGTAGTATCCTACCTTTTTTTTTTTTTCTTTTGCTTTTCGAAATGAGACCATATGTTGGCCAATTGGAAAAATGAGGTGCTTGTTTCGTCATTTTTGGGGATGTTTAGAATGATGAATTAGTTTTAAAGATGGACATTGTACCCCGAGGACAAATCACACTATGTGAGGTCCAGCTAGAGCACCTTTTTTTTCTTTTTTTTTCTTTTTTAGGAAAGGCAGAGTAAATTTACTATTCATTCTATTGTATACTAGTCTGGGTCATTGACAACAACAGTTCAAATCTGATTTAAAACACAACTTGTTTCATGCTCTGTCTTTGATTTCCTGTTGTGTTAATAAGGTTTTTAAAAAAAAAACATTTAACAATTATTTTCTTCTCAGGTTTCAAAAAATAATTTATTTAATGTTATTTGTGTTGACATCCTAGACATTTTTATTTTAAATAGTTATTTTTAAATAGTTTTTTTTTAAAAGGTGTAATTAGACTTGGGCCAGTGTAAGTGGTAAATTACGGTTTCATTATATCACAATAGTATGACCACCGCTCTAAAATAAGTTCTTTTTAAATGTCTGGGTAAAAAAGCAGCACATTTTTTTCCATATTAAACACAATATTTTTTCTTTTCAGGAAATATTTATAATAATTTGGAGCAGTAAACATGTCAGGCTAAATAATATCAAATAAATCATCAGACTTCTGATGTCATCATTAGTTTCAAAAACACAGATTTCTTTACAAGACCAAAAACCATTGATAAACCCTTACATATACCTCAGGAATGTTTAGTGTTAACAGAATTTTAGTGTTTTTTTTTAAAACCTTGAAACCGGTTGTATTACAAGTATAATACCAGAATATATTTTTTTACTTGCTTGTTTGAGTTTATATGGCTAAATTGAACTGTAGTAATCATTTGAATGTATATTTAAGTAATTGAAACACTGAAGCTTGTATTTAGGATTTGTTGAAAGTCGTTTTTCCTCACTTCCTCACAAAATCAACTGTACAATTATTGCTTAAACTTATTGTTAGTATCATTATTTTGAGAATAATTTTCTCTGTCATCAGTTTCAGTTCAGTTTCCTTTATTTTTGTCATTCTAAACACCACGATAGATTGTAATCCAGATTGAAATTACGTTGCATGAGACCCAACAAGACCATAAGCAACTTATTAAAAAAGCTTTTATAATTTCACATATATAAATACAGTTATATAAAATATAACCCAAAAAAAAAGCATAGAAGCGAATAAATGAATACGTAAATAACTATTGCACAGTTTGTTATAATATAGACAATTTGTGCTAGTTTAACTACTGTATGTATTGATTTATTATTACATACTAGCTATCAATAGTATTTATGATACGGTTTTATTCAATTGTCTTATAATGACAGGATAAAAACTATCACGAAACCGCACTAATTTGCTCCTCAGGCTTTTGTAACGCCTGCCTGATTGCATGAGCTTGAGCAAACTATGGCCAGGGTGGGTTGGACCTCTTAAAAGGCTATTTGCCCAATACAGACAGCGTTGTTGATGCCAACGGACTTTTCATACATTATTATTGTTTTTTTTATTTTTTTTATTTCTTCAAATAAACTAATAAACTAGAGTTTTATTTCGACTGGTTGTCATGAATATCTGTAGTTTGCCCCAATTTAAATATTAAAATGATTTTTAATTCAGAATAAATAACTTGAACATATTTTTTCTTTAGCCTTGAATAATGCTCAATCCACGTGCATGAAAAATACAGTTAAGGCTTGTTAGTTTACATCTGCTTAAATGACAATGCTTAATGAGGTCTTATATAGTTATAATTATGAGCATATTAAATGCCTCCGCCTTTATCTTCCTGCTTTATTTCAGGCAGTGATTCCTCCCCAGGCAAATGCTTCCCTAAAGTGAACAAGTGGCAGAAGATGAAAGAGATTTATTCATGTTAAATATACTTTTATTATTATGCAGCTTTCCTCACATTGCCTCCTAGCGTAAGGTAAAAGAATAACTGCTGTGCAATATCTGCAAGCATAACATCCTCTGTTTGGCTGGGGGATTTCAGCTATTTTTGTGCCATTGGCAAAAACCGCATCTCTCTTCATTAAACACATGCACTCGAGTGAATGATGGACTGTCATATAGTACATTGTGTCAAGTTTTCTTTCAGACACCTCCAAGGCATCTTGCACCAATATTGTTTTCTATTTCTTTTAAATGAAAGGTAGAAGTCATTTAGAAGTCAAGATAGTATTATGTACAGCAAAATGACTTTTTATCACATGATATGCCTTTTTAGTGCATACAAGAATTGTCTTTATGGTGATGCATGTCATTTCTGTGCTCTGCATTCCCCTCTGCATCCCCGGAGGATTGACGATGATGTCAACATACTGTGAAATCACAAGTTTAGGCATAATCCTGTCTTGCCTCGTTCGTTTTTCTTTCTTTCTGTAAGGTATGTGTCCTGTTGCTGCTTCTCCCTTGGCTTTTCATCACCTTCTGTCTGCGTCCTACTTTTGCTTCCTGCTTTTTCTCCACGTCTCAGTGTCGTCTTATTTTTTGAGAATCTCAAAACAGATTGTGTGTATGCTTGAGCCAACATTTTAAGAAAGTTGCACTATAATATACAGATATATACTACGGCATACACTACAGGTATGTTTCCATCCAAAAAGGCAAATTTTATGCACAAAACTGGATTATCGCATAAAAGATGTGCGAATGAAGCCGTGTTTCCATCCAGCGAGTCAAAGCGAACAAAATCGCCACTTCCTGATTATCTGGCGCCGAATATTAACAGTAAAAATGGAATTTACTGCGATAACGCTGCATTAACACGGGCGTTAGCGTCAAAGCTTCCCATTTACTTTGATTGGGTGCTGTCAGGTGTTGCCGAACTGTGTTGTGGATCTGTCTGCGCCGCTTCAGTGGAGTTACTTGCTGGAAAAGTTGGGTAATTCTGACGTTTTTAAGTGCCAACAAAAGCATCAGCTAATCAGATCGCTTCATGCAAATAGCCGTGAGACACGAAACACAGACGCTCTTGATTCTGGAGGTCATTAATAGTATAATAACACAAATACTGAGATGGTTACGGCGTTTTAAAATGACCAAGACAACATTTCATATGTTTTACAATATGCTCAGCCTGCTAAATTTGTCCATTTGCGCACACACATTTATAACAAAAATCACATGATTTTTTTGCACATACTGGAATTTGTTCGGTAAAAGTGTTTCCATCATAGTTTTTCCCCATCTTATCGAATAAAAAGTTTATCCTACGTAGTAATGCGCAGAAGTTTTTTTTTAATGTGCATTTTCAAAATTTATGAGCATCTTGGCATTTCCATCAACCAGTTTTTATGTGCATGTCCAAAATAGGTGGATGGGAACATAGCTACTGATATACAGTTAGGATTGGGATGTGTAAAGTCAAAATACTTTTTTTTTACACTAAATCAGAAGTTCATAAAAGCTGTATCTAAATTGCTTGCTCAGTGTTTTGCATAATCTGGTTCTGGTTGATTCATGCTCGCAGGCCTGACCTTGAACTCATAAGCTGCTCATGCAGGATTTTGAGTGTTTATTATTGTCATTTCATGCCTTGTTGAATGAGATGATGAAGAGATTAGCATTTTAACACTTAACACCCTCACCGCTTTCTCCTTTTTTCTCTCTCTCTTTAGCTGCTTTTATTTTATTCTCTCTGGAACATGCTACTCTTTATGTAAGACCCTCTTACTCCCAGATCCATTAAATTCCTCCTGGGATACTGGCTTTGATCATGTTACTAGTGATTATTTTCAGAGGGGGCCCCTGTAAGTGGTTGATACGGTTGTCTGACCCCTAATGAACCTTTTCCTGATGTCCCACCAAGTCAGTCAACTGACATCTGTCCCTCTTTCTGTAGTGTTTTATATAAATGTCAAGGCTGTTTATTTGGTATTATGGATTAGGGCTGCAACCATCTTTAACTTTTTAAATTTTGATAATCAGTTAAGCTAGACGTAAGTAAAATTATTAATCAACTTGTAGTTGATGTTTTCACTCGTTTTTTTAGTAGATTGTGATTATTTAATTATGTAGACAGACAGACAAATTGATTGATAGACAGATCAAATGTTGAGTTGTACATATTATAACTGATAAATAAAACAAGGTGATTACCAAATTCATTTAACGGCATTTTACTCGGTGGTCAACTTTGAAATGTCTCTGAGGCAAGTAATTGCAGCTACTTTGTCTTTGAGGGAAACATCAATTTCTATTTTTCAAAACTCTTTACAAGATTACACTCATCATCAATGAAAACTAGCAATAACTGTCTCCTAATTTTGTTTCTAAACGTTCGGATTATGACAACTCCATTTTATAAGTTTGTCCATGATAATGCAGATGTGCACTTAAAATAAAGAAATTCATAACACCAACCTTCTTTATAGCTGTTTCTGAAGGACCGATTTAATATCATCCTGTCAATGCTGTATAGCAATGTTTCCATCCACCTATTTTAATGCGCAGTTTGGAATATTTCTTTAAAAAATTCTGGATTGAAAAGATGCGCATACATTTTGAAAATGTGCTTTAAAAAAATAGGCGCACAACTGAGTAGGGTTATATTTTATTTCAATGTGCATAAACTGTAATGGAAATGCTTTTACCGAATTAATTCTAGTATATGCATTAAAAAATGTTGTGTGATTTTGTTAAAAGAGATCATGTTGGCATGATAATGGCATTAATGGGCAAACCTGTGGGCCGACTGTCACCTCAGTGGTTCAGTATTATTAATTGTATCTTGAGCATTTCTTCTCCCAAAGAGCATCTCACACCTCTATAATTCACCACGTGTTCATTGTATTTTGTCATCTGAGGTGCAAGTATTTTATTACATTATTCATTCGTTTTATAAAATGTTTAAAAAACTTATAAGTGGGCCTTCCTTTGCTCGAGCGGCCATATTGACCATTGCATTCCCATTCAAAACTTTAAGTAAGGCGTTTTGTTTATTTCATGGTCTTTGTAACTACAAAATTACTGCTTTATAATGTTTTCTAACATTTCCTGTTTGGTCATATCAAACACAAAATCACATGCTTACTGGTCAAACAGCATTGATGTAGGCCCTTATATTTGATCATGTGGTCTCAATGATTTGTTTACGGTTGTCAACAAAATATTTTACTTATTGTATATGTTTCTTTATTTATCTTTTACTCCAAAGATCTATTGCAGATCTCTCTTACCTTGTAAATGGCTTATTTGCTACTGTCCAGGAAAAATCTCTAAAGGTTCACCTTTTGATGCTCTTCTAGATGATATCTGTTCTTGAGGGAAATTCGCTTCACCATAAAGGTGTCCAAATAATTTTCCGATTCAGACTTAAATGCAGCGACCAGCATATGTTACCCATTTCTCAGACTAAGTGTATTAACCACAGTTGACCCCCACAGTATGCATGACCTGCAGATTTCATGCATATACTAGTATGTATACTGTGTTGCTACAAAACATATGTGCATGTTTTAAACTCAGATTGTGATTTATTTTACTTTTTTGTTTAGCTCAAATTCCTTGTAAACCGAAACCTCGGTAAGAAGAAATCACAGTTTAAATGTTAATTGCTAAAAACGATTGAAATTCCATTTTTCTTAGTTTTATTGTCAGTATGAACATAATTCATGGTAGTTTGCTGGTTTTGATTAATCTGTGACACACTTTCAGTCAGTAACTCTTGTCAAGTCAGTGTTTGTGTGTGTGTAAAGGATAAGTTGTATAGGTGGCCCAGCTGTTTAATGCTGAAATCAGACTCGACAGCAGACGTGCCTAGAGGGGCTGAAGTTGTTGTTTTTATAATGTGACATTTTTGGCTAGTCCACCCTTTTCTAGTGTGTGAATCACTCAAATTAAATTAGCCGTGCCACGGTGTGAGGTAATGACAAGCCTGAGAAAGGAAAGCTGAACCTGTTTGGACTACTTCTCGTTTCTCTGCAAACGTTAGCAGAGAAAATAATGGGTTTCCTTTGAATGTAGCGGACATTCATTGTAATGTTTAGCTGAATTGCTCGCTGTTTGAGTTAAACTGAACATAGAATAGAGAAAGTGATGTTGCAGTCTATGCCTCTGAAGAGCTTTGACCAGATTTATGAGCATTTTAGCTTGCGGTTAAAGGCCACGTCTAGTGGTTTAGTGATCAAAGTAAACGGCAGCTCTGGCATTGGTCTCCAATTAGATTTATTTATTTTTATTGTTAAACCAGAACATTTAAAATAGTGACAGATATATTAACATAGCGTTCGTTATTCATACGCTATAAAGAATCAGTCTGACAGATTCATTAAGGGTATTTTTCAGTCAATTCAAGAAAAACAAAGAGTATCCTTTTATCTTGTTTTCCCCTTTTGTTCTTATTCGTTTTGCAGTGTATACTGTGCACACTACCACCAATTTACGCTAGGAAAAAATACGTTTGGCTGTCTGTAGCTTTCAGCAGCTTACCTTAGCTGTAAAGATAAGCTGTATTTTAATACTTGCTTATTTACACTTGGCGAGAACACCTTTTATCCGAGAGAGCGGAAGATGTTTTATCAAGATCATCTGCTCTAATGTGGAACGCAAAATGATTGTTGTCACTTTCACAGTCTGCGGTCGGAGACCACATGCGCTACAAGCAGACAAACTTCCTCTTCCTTTGGGGGCAAATTCTTCTGAAAACCACAGGGATCACAGGTTACAGACAAGGTGTTCTTTCACTCTCATATCCTCACTGAAAGTTATGCAATCGGATGCTGGCCTTAAACACTCAGCGCTGCTACTTTTGAGTCTGTTGAATATTAGGCTTCTGTTTACTTTGTGTGTTCAGAAACCTCCTTTCACATTTTTCTATGTATGGTTTTATTTTGATGCATGTAAGGTATTATAGCTGTTTGTGGATGTAAAAGGTCAAAGTTTTAAAGATGGAAGTGCATGATAAATGGACTTCAGTAATGAGTATTCAGTATTTCAAATGACGAGAGTGCAGCGTAGCCTAAATTCTAGTTTCCAAGTATTAGTATATCAGTTCAGTTTTTTAAAGTCTGATCTCTTGATGTTTCCTGTCAGTTCATTTGTTGACTCGTATCAGTTTAGTTTGTCTTGTTGATGAACTTGTTTTCTGCACTGCAAAAGTAAATCAAAAAGATTGGACTTGAGTTGCTGTGGTAAAAGCAATGCCAAACTGCTTGTATCTCTGTTTTCAAATGCTGGTTTAGATATGGAAATAAACATTGGGTTTCTGATGTACACTTTAAGCAGTAGACCAATCACAGAAGATTAGATGGCTATATCCGAAATCAAGCTCTGTTTCCTTAAATAGTGCACTATTTACTAACCATAGTGGTTATTTTGAAGTGCACTTATTAAATCCCACAATGCATCAAAATAATGAGTGTTCAACCGGTGTACCCTCAGTGGCTAGAGAATATCCATAATACACAGATCATGCACTGAGTGAATTTCCACTTCTGACCACAAGATGGCACCCACAGTGGAATCCTATAGGTGGAAGTTTGTAAATAAATGATTATTTAATGGTTTATTTTACACTTACATAGACCTTTTTCTTAGAATGCAAAATTATCCATTGTCAATAAATATAGCTATTTATTTATATTTGTTATAAAATGTATTATTATTATTAACTGTAAAACAATGTAAAGACACAATTGGAGTGATATGCCAAGATCCTTATAGAAATATTTTGCATGAATATTAATTATGACAGTAATAATTCAATAGAATATGGAAAAAAGTGTTTTATGCAATTATCTGTTGTCTTAGACTCAACACATGGCCGAGAATTATTGTTAAGTCTTGCCTCGACTTCCAAAACTCGTTGTGTGCTGACACCTCTGCATACTTGTTACTCTGGTTTCACAGTGCATGAGTGGTGCATCATTTTTCATCGTGCATATAAACAACCTGGATTCACACCGGAAGCAGGAGAAGTGTATGTGAGGCGCACAGGAATGTTTTTCTGCATGCATGTGCCAGTTTGTTTTTACCAGCGTTGTTTCAGTTGCACATAGAGAATAACAAACTTGCGCTTGCAAAAGACGCCAAATGTGAATGGCCCCTAACATTTTTGTTGTGGGATTACCACTCTAAATTAATACACTTGCATAAAGTAAATCGTATCCCAAAGCTTTTACTCGGCAAAGTGGGCATGTTTTTTTCTCTTCATGGCTGCCCCTAGCAAGATGCCGCCCTGGGCAATCCCATGCATAAATCCGCTACTGCATACATGACCGATATCAAAATACTTTTTCATTACTTATAGACTCACTAGCTTGCTAAATGTTAAATAATTAACTGTGTCTGAAGGCGATTCAATTCTAATAAGGGGTTTATCAACCAGCAAAGCACAAACAAAATTGTTTTCATTTACTTTTCTTAGTGAACTATATTAGTGGACTAACGTAGCCATTAGTGAATGAGGTTTTAGGAGTGATTTCAGATACAGGGTTTACAGAACACTGTTATTGAATTAAGTTTAACTTTTCTTTACTACACCTGTAAGAATACCCGTAACGAAGCAATGTATATTATAATATATAATGGTTGAGTTGATCTTGAGTGGATCTAACTAGATTAAGGGAGACATAAAAAAAAAAAAAACCTTTAAAATACTGTACCATAATAGTGGCACTCTAGGATCCCTGTATCATTACTTTATTCCCAGCACTGGGTCTCACTGCCTGTTAACACTTTTTTGCCTTTCCTGATGGAAAATTTCTCCTGAAGATATGCTTTGACAAGCATAGCTGATGAACCAGTGAACAAAAGAATTGTACTCCTGGCTTGAAGTCAAAAGGTGACAATCGGGCCTCTGAAGTAAAATGGACTGCAGCCATCAGATCAGTTTTCACTTTGACTGGCTCCTGTGAGTGACACCATTTCTCAGTTTGCCCTTGAGTTCCTTCAACTCCTGCAGAGCCACTGGGGTAAAAAGTACAAATGGAAAGTGTTTCATACAGGGGGTTTATTTACATCCTGCGTTGAAGAGCGATTCAGATTCGTAATTCATTGCTTGCTGAGCTTGGCGAGATGAGATGGTTCATGGTGTGTGGTCTTAGCTGTTTGAAATGTTCTTGTGACTTTACTGTGATGTAAAAGCACTTGCTATTTTGGGGCTTCATGTGTAAAACTTTGTAGAGATTTCATCCTAGAAGTTTGTATACACACACACACTGCATTTTTTTTAATGAGTGTGCAGGTTGTAATAGTTATGTAATATTTTGTACGCAGCCTAATTTATTTTATAAATCCCAGATAGTATAGCTCTAGCTTTAATAGTCCTTTAAATGACAGTACATAAAGCTTAACGATGCTGCTTTTATTATGCAAAAACTCATCTGTTTATCATTTGCAAGTTCTATCCAGGCATATGATGATTCATATGAAAATTGAATAATGCAGAGCAGACTGTAGATGTCATACATTCCTACAAAAGATATAATGCTACAAATATCTTAATTTTTCGGTAAAAAAAAAAAAAACATCCTTAAAGCATAAATAATTTTTACTCGAATATCCCAATTGGATGTTTAAAACATGCAGTAGAAGCAAATTAACGGGGTTAAATGAGATATTTTCAGTGTGTGTTTGTGTGTGTCTGTAAAATAATACAGTGCATCCGGAAAGTATTCATAGCGCTTCTTTTTCCAAATTTTTTTTCTTACAGCCTTATTCCAAAATGGATTAAATTTATTTATTTCCCCAATTCTACACACAATACCCCATAATGACAATGTGAAAAAAAAAATTTAAATTGTCGCAAATTCATGAAAAAAATAATTAAAAATCACATGTACAGAAGTATTCACAGCCTTTACCATTAAGCTCAGGTACATTCTGTTTCCACTGATCATTCTTGGGATGTTTCAGCAGCTTAATTAAAGTTGACTTGTGGTAAATTCAGTTGATTTGGACATTATTTGAAAAGGCATACACCTGTCTATATAAGGTCCCAGGGTTAACAGTACATGCCAAAGCACAAACAAAGCATGAAGACAAGGGAATTGTCTGTAGCCCTCCAAGGCAGGATTTTCTTCAGGGACAGGGCTGGGGAAGGTTACAAAAGCATTTCTGCTGCTCTGAAAGTTTCAATGAGCAAAGTGGCCGCTGTTGTCCATAGGTGGAAGATGTTTGGAACCACCAGGACTCTTCCTAGAGCTGGCTGGCCCTCTAAGCTGAGTGATCGGGGGGGAAAAGGGTTTAGTCAGGGAGGTGATCAATAACCACATAGTAACTCTGTCTGAGCTCCAGCGATCTTCTGTGGAGAGAGGAGAACCTTACAGAAGGACAACCATCTGTGCAGCAATCCACCAATCAGGCGTTTATGGTAGAGTGGCCAGACGGACATGAAGGGCTCTCAAAGGGCGAAGGCATCTGAAGTAGGGATGCTCAAAATAATCGATTAACCGTTAACCGAAAATGTGCGTTTGTAACCGATTAATGCTATCAGTTAAACGATATTATTTATTTAAAAATATTATTTTATATATTTTTAGTTTGACTGCATAAGGGGCCGATTGAATGCGCCTTTGTGTTAAGAGGGACTACTTTTGCACGCGGCTCATCCCAAAGCAGCAGTTTGTGTTGTCAAGACAACTACAGAGAACTTTTAAAGAGCCGCTACATTCATTCTTACATGGCGGGGACCAGAATGCATCCCACCACGGCTACATTACCCATTCAAAACATTCAGAACCGCGCTTTTCTTCTTTTTTCCTTGTCAACATAAAGGCAGTGAGGTGCGCCTTGTTTTCGGCCCCTTGTTCAACTGCAAGACATGCTTAACTTGCGGGATGATAACGTATAACTCGTGCCTACAGACACATTTGCCAAAGAAGCAAAATGGAAGAAGAATATTGCTGTTTGATACAGACGTGTTGATGCCAAACCAGCGCTGATGTTTACCTGGACCTGCGTCATAAACGCAAGAAATAGGTTTTACCTTTTATTTTACAGCTTATAAAGCATGTATGCACATTAATGCAATATCATATTTAAACAACAAAACTGTTTACAAAAAGTCAACATATGCGCGCGTTGTTGTCTTTTCATCACGCAGCGCGCGCACTTGAACCGCGAGGGAGAGAGGAAACCATATAGCAAGACATAATCTTTAAAATAATGATTTCTATTAAAAATGTAAAAAGGTTTTTTGATTATAATAATAACAGCGGGGCATTAAATAAATGCATATTTTCCATGGAGCGAGAAATTTGTTTAATATAAAATGTGTTTATTATATTAATTTGTTTAATATAAAATTAATAGTAATCTGACCAGTTAACTGTTAATAACCGATTAATGAGTGGCGGTTGTCGGTTAGCAAAATTAACCGAATTGAGCATCCCTAATCTGAAGGACTCTCAGACCATAAGAAACAAAATTCTCTGGTCTGATGAGAAATTTAACTCTTTGGAGTGAATGCCAGGTATTATGTTTGAAGAAAACCAGGCACCGCTCATCACTAGGCTAATACCCTCCCTACAGTGAAGCATGGTGGTGGCAGCATCATGCTGTGGGGATGTTTTTCAGCAGCAGGAACTGGTAGACTAGTCAAGATAGAGGGAAAGATGAATGCAGCAATGTACAGAGACATCCTGACTGAAAACTGGTGGACGGTTAATCTTTACAACAACTCGGTGAGTCGGTGAATGTCCTTTCCTTGAGTAGTCTAGGCAGAGCCCAGACCTAAATCCTATTGAACATCTATGGATAGATATGAAAATAACTGTACACCGTCGCTTCCTATCCAACCTGATAGAGCTTGAGAGGTACTGCAAAAAGGAATAGGGAACAATTCCCAAAGACAGGTGTGCCAAGCTTGTGGCATTATATTCAAAAAGACCTGAGGCTGTATTTGCTCCCAAAGGTGTATCAACAAAGTATGAGCAAAGGCTCTGAATACCTATATGTAATTTTTCAGGTTTTTTTATTTTTAATAAATTTGCAACAATTTTTAAAACTCTTTTTTTTCACATTGTCATTATAGGGTATTTTTTGTAGAATTTTGAGAAAGTAAATGAATTTAATCCATTTTGGAATAAGGCTGTAACATAAAAAAATGTGGAAAAAGTAAAGCGCAATGAATTATTTATGGATACACTGTATTATAAATTCAAATTTTGTTTCGATTTTATTATTCGATCAGTCAAAATTAGGTCAGAGCCTTAATCAAAGTTGATTTCCATGTGTATATTGTCAGTAAAGCTGGTTGTTGTAAATCTCCAGAGGTAGCAGCGTTTAATAAAAAAAAGTCATAGTTTACTGACAAGCTACTCAACTGTGAATTCAAAATTCCAGCAAATTTAATCTGACAATAATAAAATTAAGTTAATCCGTCAATAACTGTAAATTAATTATTCATAACAACCATCATTCAATGAATATCCAGTTAATAAACTATGTTGCGTCTTGGTGAACTACGGCTCTATGTCTGAAAATGTTGCCACATCTAAAATCATGTGAAAATACCACATTTTATATGATTTTACTCCAAACACGCCTAAAAATAAATACTTTATCCACAGCAAAAAGAAAAAAAATATATTTAGAGTTTCCATGTGAGATTGCTCTCTGGTGTTTAGAGGGGATTTACTACTGATTACAGAACCGTGCTTTTCTCTCAAAATGTGCTTGACAATCACATCATTGGGTAATTGTGTTTCTAAATTAATGTGTTAATTGGTCAGCTATTAGTTAATTCACTATTTTTCATGAATTTTTCAGTTTTATACTTAAAGTTGCTGAATCAATTATACAAGTTCAAATGTATTTTTGTATTAAATAAATACTGAAGCAGGCATGGGATAGAATGCCATTATATGCACTCTGCCTTAGTATATGCAGGCCAACAGAACAATTGCACACGAAATTGCAGTTGGCCTTGTAATGTCAAGCTTAAGGCTAATTCCTTTGGCTTATCGCACATTTTTCATGCTTTGTGTTTGCTATTCTCTCTAAAATCTCATCTTTGGTTTTTCTATTTGCCCCTGTTTAACGCACTTTGTCTTGGCAAAGATTCTAATCAATTTTTTCGTGCTTAAACTGAGCTAGCTTTTGTATACACTCCATTATGCCTGTCAGCCTCATTCTTGTTTGGTAAAGGGGTGCTGTGAGCTTCCAGATGTTTTCTTGGCAGTGAAATATGACCTAAAATGGGTGAGTCAGCTTGATTCAATGGAGAATCAAACTAATGGCAGCAAATTTGTGGCGTTCAGATTTCTTGCTGAGGGTATACACACTATATGAGCAGTGTTTAGGGGACATGGTTATAACAGGAAGGAAACTTTTTAATCTTCTAACGAACTGAATATATGTTATGTTCATACATTAGCTGTTTCTTGAATGTCAATGCGCTTAAGTGTGTTTGAATCCTGAACCGTGTTCAATGAAGCAGAATGGTGTTGGTCAAAAATGTTTTACTTAACACTTACTGTACCATCAGTTGGGGTTTGAAGTATGTGATGCTCATGCCTTCACCAGACTTTACGTTGACTATTAAAATTAACATGTCAGCTGGATGAGTTTTACTAGTCATGCAGCAAACCAGCTTGAAAAGTCTGTGGATTTTCTCATTTATTGAACCACTTTATTTTAAATTACCAAAATTACTAAGGGAAAAATCTGATTACTTTAACATTTTATTTAACAATTAAGTTTATTTCATTAAAGTGTGTGCAATGGTAAAGGTAGATCAACATCTGTAAGATGTGAATAATAATGATAAATTAAACTTCAAATTCTGTTACCACACAAATTATGAGAATAAAATCTGAGCTTTCAAGTAAACGATCCAGCCATCATTATTCAAACACATACTGCAACATCATGAATTGTGAAGTTGAATGACTATTACCCCCTATGCTAAAAAATGTTTCAGATGGGGAGCTAGTGGCGGTATGCACAAGAAAAGAAACCAAAAAGCCACTCTGGTGACATCCTTTTTTTTATTTAAAACTCACTGCTGCTTTATGGCACTCATTTTCACATTTGTTGTTATTCTGACCTTAAGCGACAATCGCGAGCATGTGCTTTCCTTCACCTTTTTCTAAGGGGTCTTCTATAATTAGGTGACAATTTTCTCAAAGGATGACAAATGGATAAATCATTGCTAAAGTTTGTGGAGAAGTGAAAAGCACTGCAGTGTTTGAGTGCGCTGTGTTTGTCTGAGGTGATAAGTCTACCGTTAATACTTAATTGTCTTTATTCCATATAGTGTGAAGCAGATTGGGTAGTTCTTGTTACATGAATCGCAGTGTGCTTGGACCATTCGGAAAAGTTCAGATGTTTTTTAACTAGTAGTACCTGGAAAAAGTTTGTGCATCACACTATGTGCATGTCGCTGCTTCTCCATGGGAAATGACATATTGACACAAGCTAATTGGCATTCCTTCCAAGGCGCTCGCTCAGCAGACACATTTAAAAAAAAAAATGTAGCCTTTATACCGAAACTTTATACCAAACTTCTTTTTTTATCATTATTGACAATGCTGTTCAGTCAATAAATACAGATATCGATTTTATTGCCCTACCTGAAAATACTAGCCTTGAGTAACTGATAAACTGAATAATGGGTAATCCTGGTTGACATTTCACAGTGCTCACAATTTACTAACAAACTTGTTCATAAAATGTAAAGAGCTAAGGATGATAGGAAAGATTATGTCTGTAAGCAACCTGAAGTTAAAGATAATGTAACACCTGGAGTTGGTGATGATCATGTGGTGACTGTGGGTTCAAAAGCAGTTTTTGCCGAGAGTGACTGACATCTTAATCTAGCTACTGCTTTAATTTCTGCCTGTCAGCACGAGGAGTTGCTGTTGTTTGTCTGCACTCTGTTACTTAATATGTGTTGCTCTCCTTCAGTCACTTTTAAACTCTATCCTTCACACAAGAGCACATTTTCTTTTTAAGAGCTCCACCATATAAACGTTTCCTAGCAGACATTTACAAATTGATCAACCATCAAACAGACCTTATTTTTGCTTCAAAGGTTTAATATGGTTGATGGATGTACTAGACTGACTGTGGCATTGCAAGTTGAATCAATTTTTACCCCCAAAATATTATTTGGGAACATTTTTAAAGATCACACTATATGTACTTGAGGTACAGTGGGATCTTTGTTTGGATTGTGATTAAAATGCATTGCTTTTTGTTTTTAAATGCTACTCACATTTCCTAGAATAGGTTTCTTGTGTATTGCATAAAGGGTCTGTGCTTGTCCATTCGCTTGTAAATATCTGCAGTTGTTCAGTTTTTCTGCCTTGTATGTAAGGAAGAGTGCATCAAGAAAAGGTTTGAGAACCTCTGGCTTGCATGACTATTACAGAAGAATTCATTTGATCTTAGGTTGCAGCTAAGGAAAAATAATTGCATTGACACATGGAATGCTCTGTTTATGTTTATCTCAAAAGATTTCTTTTTTGAACATTGTGAATAATCCATAAGGATGGTATACTTTTTTCATTTTTATATTATTCAAAAAAACAAACCTGAAAGATATAAACCAATTCTGTCACTTTCCAGCAAGGCTTTGAACCCAACTGTTCTTTCTTCAAGCTGTCAGCAGTATAGCAGCGGTTCCAGTTACACATTTCTCCTCTTTCCTCACCTCTTTCTCTTCTCTTCACGCTGCTCATGTTTCTGCTGGAGATGCTACTCGGATTGCATCATTAGGGTTAATCAGAATCTCCTGTGAAGAAAGCCTCTGGAGATAATTACATTTCTTCTTATTGTCTCGTTTTCTGTTGCTTTCTCTTACTGATCCACATTCTTGCGAGAGCTGATTGGCATGACAACTGCTTTGCCTCCAACATATAAGCCATAGCTTACAAAAGAGACATCCATTGACATCTAGACTAAACCATGTAGCCTGTGCTGAAATGTTGATCCAGAATGCTGATTTATTGTCCCACTGACCCACTGTGGCAGCGGTTGCTGTTCTTTGCCACCCAAACCGTTGTGCACCGTTGTGCAAATATTGATGCTTTTTTTCCCCTTTTCCCCCAAGCTGAGCTAATAAAAGAGGGCTTTTGTATGAGTAGTGTTTTATGAGAATCTTATGCCTATGTTTCTTGTCCCACTTTATGCACGAGTCGGCAGTTCCCAAAGCCACAAACCCCACCCATAAACCTTCATCTGGGTTTGAAGAGTGGCGTTTGATTGTTTGCTTTGAGCAACAGTTTACAGTAGAGCTCTTGTATTGGAAATTATTTTGAAGACCTTGCACCTGAATAAATTCTTTAGGTATAGGCACACATGATCTGTTTTTACATTTTAAGCAATTGAGAAAAAATGGTTGTCTCTGCAAAAGTTATATATTGAACATAATCCTGTTGTGAACATGTCAACTAAGTAAACTTTTTTTTGTTCTCCTTCTTTATTTTACCTCACAAGAATGCTACAAGTATAATATACTGCTTACATCAGGGGTCTCAAACTCAATTTGGTGAGGGGCCATACCCCAGGGACTGACAATTCATATGAGTGCTGTATTAACATTCAAGCACAAGAAAAAAAAAACTGATCTTATTGATGTTCTCAGACATTCGTCCCTAGAGTATATGCAGTCAAAGCTCCTTCTTTTTGTTTCATGTTCTACACAATGAAGGGGTAGTATAAATTGCTTTGAAAATGCTACAATTTAATTATAGTAATAATAATAATAATTACTATTATTTTTATTATGTCCCAATCAATTGTTGCTTAACCAAAAGTTTAACAGATAGTCTTAAGACAGCGAAACCAGATTGGGTTACTTTAGTGACTTTGCTGGCAATTGATCCTATCCATACCTTTTTTTTTATTTATTTTTATTTTTTTTTAACTACAACAAAGAGGGAGAAAGTATGTAGATATTCACATTTACTTTAAGATGTTCTATTCAACCAGTAGTAAAATTTTACTAATGCACATTTTTTATACAATTCTTTAGAATTTGAGGAAAATCTATTAATGAGACCATTTGAATCGAATATTAGCAAAATGATCAAATTAACACCACCAGCATAACGTGTAAGCCACAAAAAAGTGTTTGTACAACAAAGTACAGGTGGTGTAAAACTTATCAAATGACCCTTGAATTTTTACAAAAATAGAGCTTTAGTAAAAATAGAGCACTTACAGACATATATTTTGTATATTTTCATATATAACGTTTAAATCAGCCACAGAAATAATCTGAATTGTACGTTACTCTCGACCACACACTGAGGAAAAACCGAAAGTAACCTAGATATATAGTACACAACTTTAAGTGTCCAGTAGGTGTGGGGTCAAAACCACAAGTGGCTATATGCGACTGCACAACAATGATAGTGATTCACAAACATCTGTTTTGGCGGACCGAATCTCGTTATATTTTGACGTCAGTTGCGGGCCAGAGAGAGAAAGAGAGAGGGCCACAAATGAGACCCCTGGTTTACATGGAAGAAATAACATAGTTCACATGTTTTACCTCAGATGTAATAGTGGTAGATTGTTTGACAATTTGTGTATTTAGTCCTTGCACAGATAATTGTGTAATTTAAATTTGCAATAATATTTATTTTCTTTACAAAGTTCCATTTAGAAGTTTCTGTAGGCTACAACCAAATTCTTTCTTATCAACTAAAATAGAAATCCCTAAAATAAACAAAAAAAGCATTGAAATTCTTTAGTAGAATTAAAATATACATAAAAATGAATAATGCAAGAAATGTAGATCAGTGGTGAAGTGTGAAATCTATGCAAACTCATTGTGTTTTTCGAATGTTTTCATAGACTTTCATTTAAGGAACAATATTACATTTTTAGTTGCTCAGAAAAAATGGCTCAGAACAACATTGAATAATAGCAAATCTGGAGTGGACCACTTTATGTTAGTGATTGATTGTCCATGTCTGTGTGTAATAGTACATGTACCTAAATCGTAAAGCATATTTTTTTTCTGTCATGTGATATTTTTCTTGGGCTCAGACAGATGACATGCTTGGTTGTCTTACAGGTCAGACAGAGGGCCGTGTTTTAAAAATATAATAAATCTAGCCCTTGTTCACCAAAGCCAACACTCTACATGAAAAACAGCCTCACACTTTTTTTTTTTTTTGTTTTTTTTTTTTTACAAACACAAAGCTCTACTCCCTCATGTTGTAGCCTGGTTGTAACTCTTTCTTCGTGGCTGATGAGAGATGCTGGCTGCTCTGGCTGAAGGCTTTTTGACCTGGAACCTCCTCTTTTGTCGCCTTGCAGTCTTTTAAGTAAACAGTCTGTGTGTGGGAGTGTGAGAAAGGGAGAATTCATGTAAATCAAAGCTGCACTGGGTTGTCATGGTGTGGTTTGGATTGCTCAGCAATTTCAGCGTTATTGGCCATGTTGCATTGACATGTTGACAGAAAGAGTTCTTTTTCTTTTGTTTGCTCTCACTGCTCCTGTATGTCTTTGTCACATGCTCAATTTATGAATGTATTCAGGTTTGCAGAGCCAATTATTGGTCTTTTTTGTCATTTCTGTTCTTTTATTTAAAACTACTTGTAAATGCATGTATACGGTCACTTAAATAAGTATTGTTAAAAGTATCATTTTCCTTCAGCTTAATCCCTTTATTTATCAGCAGTCGCCACAGTCGAGTGAACTGCCAACTTGTCCAGCATATGTTTTATACAGAGAATGCTCTTCCAGCTGCAACCCAGTACTGGGAAACATCCATACACACTTATTTACGCATATACACTACTAATTTAGTTTATTCAATTCACCTATAGCCCATGTCTTTGGACTGTGGGGGAAAACCAAGCAACCAGTGAAACCCAATGAGAACATGCAAACTCCACACACAATTGCCAACTTACCCAGTTGGGGCTTGAACCAGCAACCTTCTTGCTGTAAGGTGACGGTGCTAACCATTGAGCCAACGTGTCACCCCTGTAAAAAAAAATAAAAATTATAGTTGCAATCTAAACAACTACATTCTCTCCTGCAAAAGCCTCAGAAGTACATCATGTTGTCCAACAGCTGCATTGTTTATTTGACAAACTGTAGGGAGTTTAGTAATCTGCTGTCATTCTTTGTGAGTGGAATAATGCACATAAGTGAAGAGGCTGTACAAGTTCTGATATTGCAGAATATCGCACTGCTATAAGCCAATCTGATTCGAGAATTTTTTATATATATTTTTTATATATATATATAGCAAACTTTTCATTGGATGGATAAATAAATGGACTAAGCCAAAAAGAAAATGAATGAACAAATGTCTTCAGTAAATTACAAAAATAAAACCAAAATTATATTTCACTTAAAATAAGCAGATAAGTTTCAATGAAAACCATTTATATTTTATCCATTCGACCAAGCATGGATATTAGTACATTTCTGATAACTCTAAACAAAAAACAATAACAAAAAAAATATATATATTATTTTTCATTTATCTTATATCATTTACTTAGGATGTTTTGTGACCGTTCAAAAGAATGAGTTTATTATTGTATTATTTACTCCAAATCTCTCTCTATTCACAGAAAAGCATCATCTTGACGTGCATCATGGATTCCTGATAAGATCTTCCTGACCGTAATCTTTTTCCCTGGACTCATCATTGGCTCAGTGATGAACCACACACCCAGTCCCCACATGACCGAGGCCGCCAAGTCCGGGGCAGGTTTGCTGTGCGGCTTGGGCTTGGGCCCAGATCGGGTGCGCTCTCCAGACAGCCTGACCCATACGCCCAGCCCGTCAGGGGGAACGCCCAGCTCCAGCCCTCCTCTGTTGCTCTCTCCAGGGCTGGGTTGCGATGGCATTGGGGACTGGGAGAGCCGCGAGGAGCTGCGTCTGCGGGAGCTGGAGGAGGCTCGGGCCCGGGCCGCTCAAATGGAGAAGACCATGCGCTGGTGGTCGGACTGTACAGCCAACTGGAGGGAAAAGTGGAGTAAGGTACGGGCTGAACGTAACCGGGCACGGGATGAAGTCAGACAACTGAGGCAACGCTTGGACGCTCTTACCAAAGAGCTGACGGGTGCTCGACGGGAGCGCCAGGAGCTGGCTGCGGAAAACGAACAGCTTCGTCTCGAGGCTCAAAGGGTCCGAGCTGAACAGAGCTCCCCAGAGAATGCATCTAATGCACCAGAATCAAACTCCTCCACTGCCTCCACACATTCCAACCAGCCAAGAGAAGCAGAGATTAAGCAGGACAACCAGGATGAGGAGGGTGTGAGAGATGGGCCTGGCTCTCCAGAGCAGGAACCTGTGAGAGACATAGGCACTGACAAACTATACAAGCAGAAGGTGAGTCCAACATAGATGTTTTTGAAAAAGATTTTTTGCTCTCTAAAAGTATGCAGTAGTGTCCAGCAAACATGAAAATTAAAGATAGTTAAACGTGTAATTGAAAAAAAAACGAGCCAGGCTGTGGTATATGTATATGATGAGTAAAGCCTAGTTCACACTACAGGATATTAAGCCTGATTTGAGCCTGATTTGGAAGTTAACGAGCTCGCCGACAGATCGGGCTGTGATCTGGAAAAAATCTGCAGGTGCATGGCGCTCGGCAGTCTTTATGTGTAAAGTGAACTTCTGAACAATGCATCAAAGAGGCTCGCTGAAGCGTCGCCGACACCTCGCAGACAGAAATCCAATATCTAGCATGCTGAATATTCGGCAGTTCGCCGACTCGACCCCACATGCGGTCAGATGTAGTGACAAGCCACAGCCAATGAGAGATTACATCAGCATGACTTAAATGGCCATGTGCTCAGGAGCTCAACAGAAACATCTGTGATTGGCCAGAATGGCCATCGATGCACTTGCTTCATTCTATGTTAACACGGACATGAGAGTAGGCTACATTAACAGTGGAGCTAGAATTCTGTAGCTAGTAGAATTACCATACTGGTCATTCTGACTGTTTTCATATACAACGTCATATTGTCACATCATATTTACATTCAAAACTTTTATTGAGATAATAAAAATGAGCTTTGAATATCTGTTATGATATTTTATGATACCATTACCCTAAAAATATTATCTGTTTTGGTTATACAGCCTATATATATATATATATATATATATATATACTTTCAAACAGGAGCTATTTCGTGGCACAGAATATGCTGATTTGAAATGTATACCTGAAGTAAATTTATGTTTTATCAGAAAGTTATGTTTATGTTAGCAGGAAGTTGCTAGTTAAAAAACGATCATGCATATTGAAAACCACAGCGAAAAGTCCCCACTATAACATATTGGTCATTGTGACCAATATGGTAATTAAAGGTAGAAATGCTCAGTTCTTCACTGTTTTGTAATAATAAAAAAATTATAAAAATATTAAAAAGAAATACACCGATATTTAGAAAACGTCAGGGTGTTTATAGATATGTTATTGTTATTTTAATTACAAAAATTATAAACTCTCTGACTGTCTCTGTAGTTCTAGTGTTAAAGCCACATCTATCCACTTGAACCTTGAAGATGAGCGATTTATCTGCTGACGCATCAGCTGGTTGATGATGTTTTTAAATGCTCCCTTGAAAGCTTGAATCGCTGTCAGTGATGTAATCAGCACACAAGCAGCCAATAGTGTTCAGCTTTTTCTGATGAGTCCTTTCTCAAAATTTCATAGGCTGTGGTTTGGTAGCTTGACTGGGCAGTTGGCGAATGACTTGTTGTCAGATCATGTAGTGTGTGAGCCCCCCTCTTGTGGATCATTTACGTAGTGTCATGTAGTGTGAACACCACAGCGATTAAAAGACACAAAATCAAGTCATTTAGTGTAAATAGCAAAGTGATCTGCTGATGTTTAAAGTCATGTAGTGTGAACTAGGCTTAGGGCTGCAAAGGAGCAGGAGCAACACTTGAAGTTATGCTGGAGAATAACTGAATATATAAAGCACTGATTGTAAATGTTAAATAACCATATGAAGCTATAGCTGTGAGATGCTTTCAGGAGAGTTAGTGACATATTATCAAATTATTGTACCATTATGACAATGTATGTAATAACTTAGAAAAATGGACATCTATGGGTAGACAAATGTATACAAACAGAACTAAAGACCTAAAAAGATATAATGCACCTAAAGATCTAATAAACCTCTCGTTAAAGGAAAACATTCTTAGATGGTCAAAAGTTAAAACAAGAACACAAGACACTTCTGATTGTCCAGGGGGGGACTTCAGGTTGTCCTGAAGGGCTTCTTTCCGACCTCTTGGATTTATGTTTAAATAAAGTCTATCTTCTAGTATTGAAAATTTCCAGATTGATCAGGGTTAATTAATGGAAAGGCTGGGAACTTCAAAATTTTCAGAAAGGACTAGTTGGTTGGTTGATTGTTGTTTCTCTTAAGATCCCAATTGGTCACTCAGTAATGGCTACCAGAAACAGAATGCTGATGTAAGCAAGCAGGGGTATGCTGAGAGCAAGGCTCCTCAGTTGAAGAAGCAGTTACACTCGTTTAGTTGCATTAAAGAATTAGTTCACCAAAGAAAGATATTTTAGTTTATGTCCGAAAGCTCTCTAGCCCATTTTTAACAGCAGCAGTACTGAGATCTTCATACAACTGAAATAATAATAATAATACAAAGCTACAAAGAACCTTTTGTTCAGCAAAAAACACTGTAAATATGACTTTGTTTGCATATATCTTCTCTCCTGCATCAGGTTAGGTCACTGGTGTTAAAGCCAGTTCCAGGAGGGTCAGAGCTCTGCACAGTTTAGTTCCAACCCTAATTAAACACACCTGATCAAACTAATTGCGTCCTTCAGGCTTGTTTGAAACCTACAGGTAAAGCTGCGGTCACCCTGGAGATAAAGCTTGCGAAATTCTGTAGTATGGCGCTGTGAAAAGAGGCGGGATTAAACAAGATGATTAGACATAAAAAAGCGAGTGATTGGTCCATGTTTTAAATTTCTGTGCAGGAAGTTCATGCTTTGATCCCCAATTGGTCTCACGCAGTCAAGTTATGTGATTTTGCAGGTCAGAGTTCACCGAGCGTGAACTTTCTAATGCAGCAATCTGCGAAACTTGACGCATGACCTTGCGTTTCTGGTCTGCATTCGCGTGTGTCTGAATGGAAGTCTATGAGGAGAAAAGTGCAGTGTGACCGCAGCTTTAGTATGTTGTAGCAGGATTGGAGCTAAACTGTGCAGGCCTGCAGCCCTCCAGCAACTGGCTTTGACACCTGTGAGTTAGGTTGTACATTTGTAGTAAATTGCAGTGCAATGTATTGCCATTAAATATTGTCATTAAATGTATTGCCAATATTCCTCAAGACAAAGATATTGAGATAAAAAAAAATTCTGGTTATTTATAATGAGTTAAGGATCGTCTGATAATTAGTCATTAGCTAAAGTTGGAACAGCTGTGAACAATCATAAGCACGTGATCCTCTCGAAATTTGTTTATAAATAAACTTCACTTTGCGATATGTGGGATTACAGTTGAACCCCTGAGGTCGCATGGAATGTTTGGACAATCTTTTTTTTTTTTTTTTTTTCCTTTTCTGCAATTTTAATGTGTAAGGACCATTACTAACTATATGGATGGTTAGAGAGCTTTCGGATTTCATCTATAATATCTAAATTTTGTGTTTCAAAGATTAACTAATTCAGTGGATTGAAGCAACACGAGGGTGAAAATGTTCCTGTCTGGACGAACCAATCTATTAAGACCAGTAATCTAACCAGAACCAACAAAAGACACTGGAGCCTAAACTAGTGTCTTAACTAGGTGTGATGGAGAAAAGCATCAAAAAACAAACCTTTCAACATTCATATTGCCCTGAGGCATGTCAAGCATTTTGTAAGACTCTTGATTTCTATATTTGATGCGTTGTGTCAAATAGCACAAACCAATGTTGTATTTTCAACATAAAAATGCGTTCCTCCTGGCTGTGATTTTGTTGCCTCAAGCTAAATGTTTGATTTTCAGTTTTGACAGATAAAGAAGGGTGCCTTCACACTTGGTTTTAAATAAAAGAGAACAAAGATTTCAGATTCTTACCTTGACAAAACATTTCATTTCAGCAGTGTTAGGCAGTTGCATTGCTACAAGTGGTGATGCTACTAGCTTAACTACATTTCTCAGTAGCGTGTCAGTGGCGTCACTACTTTCCAGATCAAATAGCTTTTCTGTAGCTCACAAGCTACATTTACAGATCACACATCATTAAGTGATGGCACCAACATTCACGAAGCCGTGAGGCTGTGTGTCTAGCCGATGAAAGTAAATCCATATGATGGTGAGAATGACGATTTCTTCTTCATCCTGTTTTACAGTGGCCGACATCAAACTTTTTGGTCTGTGACCTCGCTAACCGATTAAGCTGCGGTCACACTAGAGTTTGAGCTTGCGAAATTGACGTACGACTCTGTGAAAAGGGGTGGGATTAAACAACATGATTAGACATTTTAAAAAGCGATTGCTCCATATTTTACATTTCTGTACAGAGGTCATGTTTTGATCCTCGATTGGTCTCACTAAATCATGTGATGCGAATTCCCAGCTCAGAGTTCACCAAGCTTCAACTTTCCTACGCAGCGGTCTGCAAAACTTTTATCAGGTAGCTTTTAGCTTAGCTTGCTACATTTCCCAAAGGGTAGATTTTAGTGTTATTAAGCTACATTTTAAGTAGAGTAACTAATAGCTTAACTCACTACAGGTTTTAAGTAGCTTGCCTAACATTGCATTTCAGTTTCACTCCCAGGTTTAGGTAAACACCGTTCACATTATCTAAACAAACCTGAATCCAGACCACATGTGCTAGTCTAAAGAGATCACACCAGTTAAACTAATCAGATTAGTACTAATAAGAATGAAAATAAAAATTGTTTTAATCGCACTAGACGACAAACCATTTTAATCTCTCACCTAAAGAACAGATCACCTCTTAACACAGGACGATAGTTGTAAATAGGTCAGCCACAGACCTGGTTCAGTGCACCTCCCTATTATTTCTTTACCTGACTCTGTGCTTTCCGCATGTGTGCTAGTTTCATTTTTTTATGGCCTATTAATAGAAACACCTCACTCGGTCTCAGCACAACCCCCAATGTGTTTTACCCAGGGGTCCTGCATTAGTCCCCACTACACCTTTTTCATTTCTAGATATCCTTAATGCATTTTTAACTAGTCTTTCAGGGGAATTGGTCCACGCACAAAAAAATGTGCAACCCTTATTTTTTTCTGTTTTGCAAATAAATGCAAAGGCATTTCACCAGCAGAGAGAGGGAAGCAAGAATTAATGTCAGTGTCAAACCTGACCTTCGAGTCTTGAAGGTGATGGATGTATATTTCTGCACAGGTGTCAACAGGGGGTCGCCGTGATAGTGATAAGTCTCCTGGACTCCTGTGAGCAGTGACAATTACCTGCTGAGAGCAAAAGTGGTTTTGCCTTTTTATTATTCAGCACAGGCACGTGCACCCGCAGAAACAAGTGCCCTCATTCAATCTTGAATAAGTAAACAAACATTAGCTAGCTTAGTCTGGATTGTCTGATACCGTCCCATTTGCTGATCTGTTTCCACACGCATGCATGTTGAGTGCTTCCACATGTGGATCTCCATTTCTGTTAGCTTGTGTTTGGTTCCCTCTGGTGGCAGGGAGGTGTTGTTGCATTTTACCGCTGTCATAGGAAGTTGGCAGCATATTTAGTGTCTCATGTCTGTCTCCTGAGGCTCATGTCTTTGATATGTAATCCCAACAGTGTGTAGGAAGAGAAGAGGAAGGATGCTGCTCTTAACCGTAAAGCCGCTTTTTATTACTCTTCCACAGAGCTTGTGAATTTCATTCATGCACACAGGAAACAAAGGAAAGGTGCAATGTGATATTTGTTATGTGGATGACAGGAGAAATGGCTGTTCTGCGGTTTGATTTAAGAACAAACAAACATCAAAGTCTGTGCTTTTGGGTTTGTTTTAATGCATGTTTTTGATTTGTTTGCATTGTTTTGGAACGTTGACTATGGCAGTGTTTCTCAGCTGGTTTTGCTTCACAACTGAGGTTTTACATTGTTCATTGACTGACAAGGCAACACTGTATCAGAATCGTTTACAAAACTTTCTTTTAAATTCTTAAATTTTAAATGAGACTTGTTTATACTTTTGTAAGAGAATTTAGATTTTTATGTACTATGTTTATACGATATATATTGTGATTAGCGATGCTCCAATTGATCGGCTAGAGATCGATCTCATAACCGTTTGTTTGCGAGTTTACAAGCAGAGGAAGATGCATGTGCACGCCTGGGTTATGCATCAGCAGAGCTACAACATAAGCAATGTTTCCAAATTGTGTTGTCACTTTTTTTTACCATTAAAAAAAAAATCTATAATTATAATAAACATTTTATTTGAAGCACCTTTCTTTCTTTCTTTTTTTCTTTTTTTTTTTTTTAACCTGCTTCTGACCATTACATTTGTGAAACATCTTAAATTTATTATCTTAGGTAAGATGAGATCTAAATGGTAAATGGTAATTGTGTTCATGCAGTTACAAACTTATATAAAGCTTAAAAAATTAGAATCGGTATTGGCCGATCACCTTGACAAGGAATCGGTACTTAGTATACTTCCAAAATCCTGATCGGAGCATCCCTAATTGTGATAGGAGTACAATTTCACCAGGTGACTTGAATAGCTCAGTTTTGTAAGACTTCATGTATAGAAATTGAACAATCAAATGTAAAATTGCACTACATAGCATCTTCATTGTATAAATAAATAAAATATGTTTAAATTCAAGTTTTAAATTGTACAATTCCTCATGCCTGAATGCTTTACACCAGGGGTGGCCAAACTCGGTCCTGGAGGGCTGGTGTCCTGCTGATTTTAGCTTCAACCACAGTTAAATTCACCTAAACTTGTTAATCAAGCTCTATCCTGGTATACTAAAAACTTTCAGGCAGCTGTGTTGAGGCAAGTTAGAGCTAAACTATGAAGGACATTGGGCCTCCGAGACTGAGTTTGGGCGGTCTTTATATGCTCATACAGTCACAGGCCTTAAAAACCTAAAAATGTTAAACATATGCTCCATTAAGATAAAAAACCCATACACTCTCATACACAACGGCAAATTTAGTTAGTCCAATATCTATAGTGCACTTGTTTGGACTGTGGGGGAAAATCTGGAGGAGACCCATGCAGACACAAGAAGAACATACAAACTCCACACAGAAATGCCAACTGGCCCCACTGGTACTCGAACAGCGACCTTCCTGCTGAAGCAACTGTGCTAACCACTGAGCCACCGTGCCACCCTTAAGACCGCATCAAAAAATCTAAATAAAACAGCAATCTAAATAAAGCTAATATATATATTTTTGAAGGTGTGTATATATATATATATATATATATATATATATATATATATATATATATATATATATATATATATATATATATATATTAGGAACCATTACTGTTTGGAAGTATCTTTTTTACTGTGGTGTTCAAAATTTTTACTTCTGTCTTTCTCTAAGGAGATGGAGTTGTTGGAGGCTCTTCTCAGGGCAAAGTCAGAGGCTCCAGACTCGTGGGACGGTCGCAGTGCCAGTAGCTTGCGCTCTGCCCTCAGCCGGCAGGACAGGAACAGACTGCTGTGGGAGGATCTGGCTGCCCTGGAGGAGGACACCAGCAAGCTCAACGCTCTCCAACTACGCCTGGATGAATCCCAGAAAGTCCTGCTAAAAGAACGAGAGTAAGAGATCCACTGTTCAAGTGGCAGTAATGCGTGAAAAAAACAGAACAGTCAGAGCAGTCTGTTTGTCATGGCGATGATGATGATCTGTGCTGTGTATTGTGTCAAACATCTCATGAGTTCCTCTTTCTCTTAGAGATAAACATGCGCTTATTAAAAACATTGAGAAGCTGGAGGCAGAGCTGAGCCAGTGGAAACTCAAATATGAGGAGCTGAACAAGAGCAAGCAAGAGGCCTTGAAACAGGTGAGGGGAAAAAAAACTTATTTGATTTGAACTGTTGTCCAAATTAAAGATGGAAATAAATGGGTCAAAAACCAGATGCTTCTCTTAAAAGTTAAATTGATGAAAGGGGTTTCATATACCCAGAAATCATAATAAATGCAAATAACATCTCTATTGTTTTTGGTAAAATTTAGATGGCCTTATCTTCCATTGTCATTTAGAGTAATATTGTCATAGCTAATGAATTAGCTTTATAACCAAGTGTTTAATTATCTTCTTTACTATGAAATTAGTTCAAAAGTTCTCAGTGTAGACCATATGTAGGTGGAAGACACTCACCTGGATAGACTGTTGCATGTGCATATATTTGGTTTATTATAGCTTTTAAAGAGCTTATAAGTAGAGTAAAAAAAAATGAGTATGTATTCACCTTATTTTTTTGCGTATGAGCAGGCGCAGCCATTTGAATCTTTTTGGCTTGAAACTTCCGGTCTCATTCACTTCTATTCACTTTTAGACATTAAAAACAGCTGGTTAATGTTGCAAACTGGAATTTTCTTCTTATATTATTCTACTTTTTTTGTTTAGTCGTGCAAACCCTTGTTTGTTGAGCAAGTAGTTTGACAGTTTTCTGCCATTTATTATTCCCGCTCAGTTGCCTATGGCAAAAATGACTAGGAAGTTCGAAACCAAGTAAGGTCAATATAAATAAGGTCAATACAACTGACTTATTACACATTATGTAAAATATGTGACTAAGAAACAACTAATTGAATTTTTTTTGTTGGGGCGAGTAGAAATCCTTTTCACCAGACTAACTGGGCCATTAGAAAAAAAACCTTAGCATGTAGAACTGTGTAAATCTAAAATATCGTTAACCAATGAAATATTTTATGATTGGACAAGTAAAAATCTCTCCCACTAGACCAACTGTGTTAGTAGAAAAAAATCCTTGGCATATAGATCTGTATAAGTTTAAAATATCATTCATAATGGTCTTAAAAAGGTCTTAAAGTCTTAAATTGTACTTGGTGAAACCTGTAGAAACCCTGGTTAAAGAGGGAAAAAACAACTAAAGCAGGAAAAAAAAAAAACAATGTTATATGCTATATTGTTGTCAGCATTTGAAGAAGTTAAAAACCTTTCAAAAAGTTGTCCTAAAGCTATTAAACAACCCCCGTTCTTGTTTTCGGACAGTTTTCTAAAATCTGTATATAAAGCCTATTCCTTCAGATTGCAGAAATTCTACAGTTGATATAAAATCATGCAATATTATAAACTTTCCTTTTAGACATTTAGTGACAAATAGTGTAGAAAATGGCTTGATTGCTTTTAAGCAGATTTATACTGCATCGTAAATATCTCAACTGTACTGTCCAAAAGTGACTGCTAGATTGCAATTACGTTCCTCTGATGGAAAATAAATCACCTTTCTGAGGATTTGCAGTTGCATAAAAATATATTAAATGCAGCAAGGCTGGAAAAAATGAACTTGGATGTGTCGCCCAACTTTCAGAAATATGCTGGATATTTATTTCAGCAGCCAAATGGCTTCGTAACAGCTGTGGAGCGTTTATCTTTCTGGCTTCATTTATTGAATGGTGGATTTTCCGGCATCAAGTCAAGACACCAGTCGCTGAGCCTTAATTGTGAACATTAGTATTCTGGCTTTAGTGCTCTGTTTGTTATTTGTGGATCATTTTGGATTTGCAAATAACAAAAAAAGTACTGAAGCCAGACCACTAACACATGTTATTCTCATGAGGAACTGATCTCCAGCACTTCCATGTTAAAAGAGCATGAAATCCTTGGCCTTGTCCAATTTTCCTCTGGGCAATTTCTAGTCAGAGCTTTAATCAGCAGGAAGAATGCATTGAGCAAGTGCACAGGGTTCAGTCCTCCGGTGGCCTGTTCATCAAACCTCTCAGCTCTTCATCTTCACTTCCAGATGTCATATTTTTTCTTATAAGAGGCACCGATCTTACATTCCAGTGACCAAACATCCCATTTTTCATGGGACAGTGCCATATTTCAGCTTTTTTAAATGCCACGACATTTTATGAAATATCAAGTTTTGTCTTTACTTAATTTTTGTTTTCCTAAAAATTCATCTTTACTGATAGCTAGTTGCAGTGTTCTAACATGCAAATTTAGTGTAATCGAAGGTAGACAATAATTTCATTTTATATGTTGAAGAAAATATTCCATCCAGTTGTTGTGGAGTGGACTCTGGCGACGGATTTGTGAGTTCACAAGCAGTTTATTAAACAGATTAGTCTGGCAGGCAACGGTCAAAACAGGGGCAAACAGAAGTATACAGGAAATCCACAATACGTAGTCAAAAACAGGCAAGTGGTCAGGACAGGGGGCGAAACTAACGGAAACAATAAAACATGCTATACAAGGCAAGACAAGGAAACACTTTGTTAACTTACAGGTTAACAAGACTCAGCAATGTGTGACTGCATCCAAAATAGCATACTTCAATACTATGTAGTATGTTACAATCAGTATGCTAGCCAAGCAGTAATTCTGAATCCATCGAATTCGTAAAACAGTATGTGAGACGTACCCGAAAGTGCGCATCTGATGCACGCTACGCCTATCCCATAAGGCACAGAGAGAGAATTCATCAATGGGAATGAATCGACGTAACTGATGGGTAGTTCATGCTTAGTCCCTTTATTCATTAGAGGTCACCACAGTGGAATGAACTGCCAACTTATCCAGCATATGTTTTAACTCAGCTGATGTCCTTCCAGCCACAACCCAGGTGGCAAAACAAATGGAAACAAAAAAAATTATGCAAAAGGTCAATAACAAGGCTAGACAGGGCTTCGTAAAGTTACAGGTTTACAAGACTCAGCTGTGTGTGTGTGGTAAAAATAAAGTACAGGTAATCAGTCCATAATGAATCACCAGCTGTGTGTGAAATAAGGGGGAATCATGAACTGGTGTGTGTGTGTGAGGTGCATGATGGTATTTGTAGTCCAGTTCAGTGACAGATGTGTAGTTCTCCAGCAATCTGCAAGGATTAGATCACTGGTAATTGTGACACCAATCACATTTTCAAAATAATTAAATTCAGATTGATCAGGTTATCCAGCATTCCACTCTAAGAAATCTATTAGCCCTGGACTGTAAAAAAAAAGACAAAGTCACAACAATAAAGGGTTTTTGTTACTTTAACTTATTTTAATAAGTTAATTGGGTTTCAGCTAATTTTGATTAAGGTATGCAAAGTTTTACTTAATATCTTTAGTCAGTTAGGTTGATGTAAGTTGAGGTGACTAGAAAAAATCATTTAGATTTAACAAAAGACTATTTAGGCAGCATGATTTTTTTTAGTGTTTTAATTACATTTTAATTACAGACAAAAAATGACACCTAAATATATAAAATATAAAATGGCAGGCATTATGGGGATAGTTCTGTCAAAACATTCAATTCTGTCATTTACTCACCCTTCACTTGTTCCAAACCTGTTAGAGACTCTTCACAAAAAGAATATATTCTGGACTATTGACTTGCATGCTACTTGTTTTTCTTACCATGGAAGTCAATGGTTACAGGTTTTTAGTGTTCTTCAAAATATTTTCTTCTGTGTTCATGTTCAACATAAGAAATAAACTCAGAGTTTTGCAACCACTTGAGGCTGATTAAATAGTTTATAAATTTTCAGTTTTCTGTGAACTATCCCTTTAACCACAAGCATTTAGGTCCATAAGTCCATTAAATCATTCCATCTAAAATATTACAGCATGCATCTCCGATAGAGCACCACTAGGGGGCAGTTTTTACCCACGAACAACTCAGCCTGCTATCGCTTATGAATGGTTAGGCTTCACTGCTCAGTATTTCTTTCAGTCAAGCAATTTTATGAAAGAGAGCCACACTGATTGGGCCCAGGGAAATTCTGACTTTCAATACAAGCCTTCCATAGAGAGAAGAAGGGACTGATTCACCATCACATACCTAGACCTCATCACAGGCATATATAGCGGAGAGATGATGAGTTGCAGGGGATCTGCTTCTCTTTTTAATAACCTCAACCCATGAGGATGTGCATGAATACCATGAGATGATGAGTAGGAAGCGTGCGCGCGCCACACTCGCTAGTTTAATAGATGAGCTGCCTGTCCTCAGCCCAGCTGTGTGAGCTCACGACCTGCAGCGAATGTTAATCACTGCGTTTGAGTCACAGTACGCCGAGTGTGAGACGCCGCACGGAGAGAAGACTTTGACCGAAGTGCTCCTCTTCCTTAATGGCAAATGTTCTAGACCGTATTGCCACAGAATGTCTGTACAAGTCATATTAAACGAGCGCGGTTTCACTGAGTTTCATCAACTGTGAAATGAGTTTAAAAAGCAGGCTCATTCACAATCAGAATGTTAAATCTGTTTGAATACCAACTACATCTTCAGAGTATTGCACAGTTTGGCACACAGACAGCCCGTGTAGCTTATTTGAATGCCACAGATATTCTGAGACAAAAGCGAGGGATGGACGTTTTACTAAAGATCACAAGGTTAGAAATGAGAGAGTGACTCGGTTTACATGGATCTGAATAATAAGACTAGAAGCCCAGTCGAAAATAAAAGAAGTCACAAATCCAATTACAGCTTTATATTTGCATTGTAGAAATTAGCATGGTAAATAAGGCATTTTAAATCGTGTTTTAGTCCACAGGTGTCAAATTCAGTTTTTGAAGGGCTGCAGCTTTGCACAGTTTAGTTCCAACCATAATTAATCACACTAATTGAGTCTTTCAGTCTTGTTTTGTAACCTACAAGTGTGTTGAAACAGGTTTGCAACTAAACTATGCAGGGCTGAGTTTGACACCCCTGTTTTAGTCCATGTGATGGGACATGTAAACTCTGAAACTGGGAAGTTTTCTGCATGTGCAGTGAGAAAGCAATTTAGTAGAACATTATAAAGAAGGTTTGTTTTAGCTGGAACTGTGGTTTTTGGTTATTCATAAAATGTTATTCAATGACTACAGTCCTTTTGGTAGTCAAAAAATACAGACACGGGCAAAACAATGTAATACCTCTTTCTCCTACTGTGCTTCATTGAGGTATTGTGTTGGAAAAAATATCACTCTTAATATTAAGACACTTGCAGATGATTTATTTCATACATTATTATTATTAATCTGATCTACTTTTATAAATTTAATCCACTTTGAAGAGGAAGGTTCTTGTCAGATAAAGCACTAGTGAACATTCATGGTAACACTTTACTTTTATTAAACCTTTATAATGACACATCATGAATGTGAATGAAATGTAATGTCCTTTATAACACCCCTTCAAGTAAAGTGTTACCAAATTTGACCAAAATTTCTCTGATAGCCTAAAGGTGAGTTAATTAACAGGAAAAAAAGTTACTTTCACGGAAACTACATTAGCACTATGTTGTTAAAATTTACTTTGCAGATTTTCTATGTCTTACAGTCTCTGACATTCATCAAAATGGCTTTATTTACAATCACCTGTTGTTAAAAATAGTTTTCGATTAAACATTAGACATTTAAACCTATAAGCACCAATAGGATCAAATGACCATTATGCATTTGTTTTTACACCTTTATTTTCATGCTGCTCATGTTTTCATGTTCTGTGGTTGTAGGCTATGCCATTCACCTACTGGGAGGGTGGTAATCCGTTTTAGTCTGAATTAATAAAAGAAGGTGATTTATGGCTGGCAAATGGATATTAGAGGCACTAAATGCCATGAGTGATGGTGAGTCTAATGGTGGTAGATATCACGGGTGAATGGACTGCATCTTGGGTCGGTCCAGCATCGTAGCTGACTGACTATCATCACATCAAGACTATTACTTTGTGACATTAGTCTTAGACAAATAAATCAGGAGTCTCTTGCCTGAGTAAATTTGACAAATCTTGCTTTAAATTATAGGTATACAATAAACCCAAGGGGCCAAAGTGCTCATGCAGCATCTACATGTCAGAAAATCAAACTTGTTTCATAAAAATATGTACATTAGCCTGGTACATTTGTCACATTCACATTAACACTGATTTTAGCCCATCATTGAGTCTATTTATTTACTTGTGTAAATATGTGCAAATTTATATTTACTCAGTTTTTAAAAATCATTTGAGTAATAATATTGACTAATATGAAAACGTTTATATGATTTATTTACAATACAGTTTGTAAAGTAATATTTTCTGTCTTTTAGTAGAGATATTATATGAAAGACTTGTTTTGTTTACCAAACAAGTGGAAGTAATTGGATTTGCATCTTAAATATTAAATCAAAGTTAAAAAGCTATTATTTTTTTATTTTAAATGTTACATTTTTGGTTGTTATACTAAAATCATTCCACATAAATCCACAGATTTTTTACAGTTCTCTGCAGAAATAGCAATGTCTGCAGATTCTATCTGGCCCTACTAATAAGCTAATAACTTTTAATAATAGTCTTTTTTTAATCTGTCCCACAGCTGAACCTGTTGAAGGAGGTGCATCAAGATGAACTTGGCCGCATGTCTGAAGACCTGGAGGATGAGTTGGGTGCCCGCACCAACATGGACAAGAAACTAGCAGAGCTTCGTACAGAGGTGAAACACGTGTACTTTTTCTACCTGTGTTGCACTGTTTCGAGATGGCCAGACGGTTCAATGTCACTCCAGGACACACTGTGATCTACATCAAAGCGGCACACCCTCCAGGCTATAAACATCCATCCGCTGTCTCTCCTGAGCTTCGGCTAGCACGACGCCAGCCTTCAAGTCCCTCTGTTAGTCAGCCACATTCCCAGCATGCAGTGTTAGCAGCAGGGTGCTGTTGAGATGAACCTGGCAGGAGAGAGTGACATTATGCACTTTAATGCGCTCCTTAAAGAGCGCCGGCACTCCCGTGTGTCGGCTCAGATCCACTGCGTCTCCTCATCTCCTAAACCCCCGGTGACCTGCCTTCATCTCTGCCCTCAGGAATCCAGGCGTTTCGCAGGCGCTGCCTCGTCTCAGCAGTCAAATGACATTAAAGAAATATTAATGACTAGCTGGTCTGGGGAGAGTTTGGGGTGTGCCAGGAAAAGTCAGCCAGCACTTAAGGTGAATGTGGAAGGGATGGTTTCCCATTAAACTGCTTTTAGCAGCAGGTCAGAACGAGGAAATCATGGAGAGCTCTTCACTTAGTTCAACATCATTCTGGGTTAATAGGTGTCCTGTGTGCTAATGCAGCATTAGTCCTTCCTGATCGTGGCTATGTGCTCGGGAAATGCTGGCTCTTCATATTTTGTACATTTAGAGTTCTGCACAAAGTGTTGGTATTAGCAAGTTTATAGGAATTTCAGTGCATTTCAGTTGCCCAACAAAAAAAAAAATAATAATTTCTTGTACTGAGTAAACTTAGTTAACTTATTGTATGGTATAATTTTTCAAATTGGCGCAGTGGGTAGCGCTGTTGCCTCGCAGCAAGGAGGTCACTGGTTCGAGTCTCGACTGGGTCAATTGGCATTTCTGTGTGGAGTTTGCATGCTCTCCCCGTGTTGGCGTGGGTTTCCTCCGGGTGCTCCGGTTTCCCTCACAAGTCCAAAGAGATGCACTGTAGGTGAATTGGGTAAGCTAAATTGTTCGTAGTCATGTGTGTAAATGAGAGTCTATGAGTGTTTCTCAGTGATGGGTTGCAGATGCAAGGGCAGCCGCTGCGTAAAACATATGCTGGATAAGTTGGCGGTTCATTCCTCTGTGGCAACCCTGATTAATACAGGGACTAAACCGAAAATGAATAAATGAATTTTTCAATGCATATTGTGTAAAAGGAGCTTAACCAAAAGAAAACAGAATGCAAAGTTTTGATAACCTAAACCTGCATAATAAAACATTTTTTTAGGCTTATAAAGTAAAAAGAAGTTGACTGAACATAAACGTGACATTTTTCTGCAAAACCATTTTTATTAAATATTTGTATATTGACATTGACCAATTAAAATAGAAAAATGTAAAAGTAGGCTATGCAAATGCAACTAGCTAAATATGTCTCTGCACATAATGGACGTTCTACCAGAAACTTACATTTTCACGGCTAAAAAAATGTGAGAGGGCCCAAATTAAGCTTTGTCGTTCTCCTAAAAAAATCATACAAAAACTAATATGAAGTCATACAAATCAATGATAGACTGCATGCTTGATCACTGTCAGCTTAAGTCATAACCTTAAACATGTAATGCAAGCAATTTATGTTAAATTTATTGGAAATGTGACCGGATTGACAAAAACATGGGGACAATTATAAATTCATTTGTATTATATATTTGTAGTATTTATAATTTCTTGTTTTTAATCGGTTGATGCGAGTCATAACAACTTAAACTTGTTATTTCTTAGCTTTCTTTTCTAAATAACAGTTTTTAGCATAGCAAACCTATTAAAGCTGTAGGTGCAATTGGGCTGAGGACAAGGACAATAACAGGGTTAATACATTTGTAAAGTGTTTTTAATAAAGACAAACAATCTGAAAACCAAAGTAATGACATATTCCTTTACTGAACAACTCGCAGAAATCAACCATCAGTCCATTTTAGACATTTTTGTAATGACATACTTTTTTCCCCACTGTATTTATGTTTTTAAATTACTCAAAAATGTGAGTACACAAAACATGCACATACTTGTTTTTCATTGGCTAAATGGATTTTATACTTTAAAACCGCATATTATATTTCTTAACACACCTGATTTAGATCATCAACTCATTAACCGAGAGATCCATGAACTGGTCCTTGTGTGTCGAATAAGAGAGACATACAGAACGTCATACAAGAAATCCAAATTGGGGATGGGGTGCACGAGAATCGGAATTGAGAACCACTGCCCTTACCCTATCACTATACCCAACCCTTAAAGTAAGCCTGTGGGACATTATATAAAGACCCCATTAAGTATGTTTTTAACATTAGACGTCCTCATAAACCACCTCAGATTTGTAATTCTTAAGTCTTACCCATGTCATTACATTTGTGTCTTTGTAAACCACCAAACCAGTACACATACAGTTGAAGTCAGAATTATTAGCCCCCCTGTTTAGTTTTTTTTCCCCCAATTGATGTTTAACGGAGAGAAGATTGTTTTTAACATATTTATAAACATAATAGTTTTAACAACTCATTACTAATAACTAATTTATTTTAATCTTTGCCATGATGACAGTAAATAATATTTTAATATATATATATATATATATATATATATATATATATATATATATATATATATATATATATATATATATATATATATATATATATATATATATAGGACACTTCTATAAATCGGTTCTTAAATCGGTTAATTAGGTTAACTAGGCAGGTTAGGGTAATTAGGCAAGTTATTGTATAACAAAGGTTTGTTTGGTAGACAATTGGAAAAAAATAAATAGCTAATAATAAGGGGCTAATGATTTTGACCCTAAAATGTTTTTAAAAAAATTAAAAACTGCTTTTATTCTGGCTGAAAAAAAACAAATAAGACTTTCTCCAGAAGAAAAAATATTATCAGACATGCTGTGAAAATGTCTTTGCTCTGTTAAACATCATTAGGGAAATATTTAAAAAAGAAAAAAAAAAATCAAAGGCGGGCTAACAATTCTGACTTCAACTGTATATAGTATGTATATTAAATAAAATGCTGTTCTTTTTAACTTTGTTTCTCAAAAATATGCTGACGAATATCACAAAAGATGCCTTTACTTCTAATTTAAGTTGTCACTTTTTTTGTAAAGTGATTTATACAACCTAGATTGTGTCAAAACAGCATTACAGAGATAAACAGGCAACAAAGGAAAGGGAGAAATGAAATTTCATCATTGTGAAACAAATTCAATACATCAGAGCACATTCAGTTCTGCAGAACACTGGTTTTGTTCCAGTTATTTCAGTGATGATTCAGTTCAGCTCAATACGAATGCCAGCGTTGATGGATGTGAATTTACTCTTTCATTGCCCTCAAACTTTTTCCTAATGTGTTCTCACATCTCTCTTCCCTCTCCTGTCCTCCTGGATGTCTGTGCAGATGGAGCGTCTGCAGGTGGAGAATGCAGCAGAGTGGGGTCGTCGGGAGCGTCTGGAGACGGAAAAGCTGGCTCTGGAGAGGGAAAACAAAAAGCTGCGCACCCAGATGGAAGACCTGGAGGAGCAGCTGGCACGCAAGCGCAGGCAGGCCGCCAGCGCCCTGGACACCGACCTCAAGACCATCCAGAGTGAGCTGTTTGAGAGGAACAAGGTGAGGGAAGGAGAACGCCGTCCACACAGCACAAATAATCCCAAACGTACCCGTAAGCATTTTTCAACATCTCAGATTCTGCTGTACAGCGCTTGAGAGGTGAATGAAGTGTGGCAGCAGTTGCAAAGTATCTAAGCCCTTTTTTGTATCCGCTATCAAGATGATTTTTGGTTGATTGGAACACAAGTAGACAAGGTTGACAGTTTGTCTCTTTTGTGCAGTATCTGTGATCTTTTAATCTAATATTGCAAAACACTTGCACAGTTCACATGCTGTACAATTAAAACAAATCATATAAACAATTTAATTGGTGAACAGTTTTACAGTTTTAGATTTTTTTGTTTGTTAACTGAGTGATACAATTACAAATATAGAATGCATTTCTTTTTATTTTGTAATGCAGCATGTACACTGCCAGACAAATACCTTGTCGTTGATCCCAGTTGTAAGAGCAACAAATAGTAACTTGATTTCTAGTTGATCATTTGGAAAAGTGGTAGATTTTCCTGAGTAATCAATTATTGAACGGCATCCTATTCATCACAAATACTGCAGAAGCCTTATTGGAACCCGCATAGACCCATGCTTCTCAAAGAAATCAAGTTTGGTAAAGGAAAAATCATGGTTTGGGGTTACATTCAGTAACACATTGTTCAGCAGAATAGCGCTCCTCCTCATGCTTCAGCCTCCACATCAACGTTCCTGAAAGCAAAGAAGGTCAAGGTACTCCAGGATTGGCCAGCCCAGTAACCAGTTATGAACATTATTGAGCATGTCTGAGGAAAGATGGAGGAGGTATTGAAAATGAATCCAAAGAATCTTGATGAACTCTAGGGGTCCTGCAAGAAGGCTTTCTTTGCCGTTCCAGATGACTTTATTAACAAGTTATTTGAGTCATAGCAGAGATGTATGAATGCTGTCGTCCAAGATCATTGGAGTCACAATCAATATTAATTCTTTTTCCTCTGCGACATGACTTTATATTCTATACTGTACATTATTTCTGTTAACTGACAAGACTTTTGTCTAAATAAAGTCAGACCTTACTGTCATACTTAAATAATTAAAAATCAAGGCATAATCATAACTTGCTTAACTAAAATAATCCTAATCTAGAGGCCTTTGCTTTTCATAAAAGCCACTTCTGATACCAAATGATCAACTAGAAGTCAAGAACATATTTGTTATTACTAAAACTTGGATGGGTGACAAGACTTTTGTCAGGTAATGTATATGGTTTTAATATACACTGTCTGCAATTAAATGTAATTATTCAATTGAAACTAATTAGTTTTAGTCTCTGTCTGAATTAAATCATTAATTGTGTGCAAGGGATCAGTTTTCTTTGCTCAAAGTGATAAAGCAGCACTCATTTTGCTGATGAAAATCGTATCCCTGTGTTGCTTTGCACTAAATAAAATGATTAACACTGCAATGATTTTATATACAGTATTAAATAAAGCACTTCCATTTTGTTTCACCAAAGATAAGCACCAATTCACAGATACTGTTTGAGTTCTACTTTGACAATGCAAAATATTTTTTTATTTTCATTTTTATGAATATATTTAGTGTTATAACATGAAATGAGGCAAGAGTAAATGATACAGCGAGCAGTAGCTTTAGTTTTTCTTCTTATAGCTGCAAAATATGAGTATGATCACTATGCTGTTCAAAAGCATTTCAGCGTAATGCATTTACCTCTAGAAGTGATCGAAATTGGATAAGCTTAATATATTTTACACCCCTTTTACACCAGAATTGAGCATCGTTCATGTGTGATCGGATCAATGAAAGTGCATCTTCATACCGGGTGTAAACATGGCCTAAGCTGCCTCCTTCAATAAATTCAGGCCATGTCACGAAGGTAAAAGTGCCGTATCCATTAGATCATCTGATGTTGTGTTGGATATTGGCTGTTCTGAATAAATTGTTCAGTGTGTGTGTTTGTACAATGCTGCTGAGGCTCTATTAAAGTAGTGTGTCAGGAAATCCAGACACTTACGGCCAGAGCCCTTATGAGCGGCCATTAGTGCGGCCAGAGATTTATGAAGTGATCCAAAGCTCTCCTCATATAGACGCTGTAAATCACTCGCTCACCTGCTCTTTCACTTCTGCCTAAAAGTGGGAAAGATTTAAAGAGCGTGCTGAAGAGAGAGATGAATATGAGCAGAGAGGGTTGTTTTAGAGACAAGTGCATTCCGAAAGAATGACTGAATTTAGCATGTCAATTAAATGGAGAGTTTAGCCAAAAAAAGAGAAATCTGGCATCATTTATTCACATTTTATTTGTTTTCAATGTGTATGGCTTTCTTTATTCTGTTGAACGCAAAAGAAGATATTTGAAGAAAGCTGGAAACCTTTGGTTTTTTAATCACAGATCGGATCTTTTTTTTTTTTTTAGATCAGAGAAAAAGGAAACGACAAATGTTGTTTGGTTTCCATTTATACAAAATAAAAACGCAAAAACTCTCTTGATAAAACGCAGATTTGAATAATTTATCATTCATGTTGCGCGGGTTTGAATTGACATCACAATCTTTTAATGTTTAATTGTGCAGCTTTATGCTGAATGCAGTAATGTAGGTGACAGAAAACACCTTTTATTTAGTAACCTAAGCAAGCCTTTAGGTAGATTTAACCACAACGTCTTCCATCATTATATTTTACAGGGAAGCCAAAATGCTTTCAACAGGTGATTTGAATGATGCGGGAAGAAATAGAGTATTGAATGTTGGAGAAACCTACAAGTTCAAAAAAAGGTATTAATCTATGGGTCATGTGCTTTCTGAACTGTGGGTTATGATTTGTACAGATCATGCATCAACTGTGATCTTTTACACCCCTAGTTACAGGTTTTCAGCTCTCTTTAAAATGTTTTTTTGTGTTTAACAGATAAAAGAATAAGCTTGTAAGAGTAAAAAGTGGATAATTTAATTTATGAGCAGTGTTGGGCACATTCCTTTAAAAGAGCAGTCATAGTTACTTGTAACTTCTTACAAATAGTAACTGAGTTATATAAATTATATACAGTATATTCACATAAACATTCTTGCCTTTCACCTCAACGAGGGAAAAGTAGTGCTTATATTTCCAAATGCTGCCTTTTAAATTTGTTGGATTTGCCATCGTTCGACTCCTGGTCTTTGGTGTGTGCGACTGACTGTGCGTGTGCTTGTGTGTGAACACACTCTGCCTCTGTTTGGCAAACAATAGAAATGTACTCTATTTAAGCCAATCATCACGTTCTGTTACACCACGTTCACAGACACACCATTCATCATTACTGGTTGGTTATGTGTGGCACCCCAATCCCAAACACACACACCCACTTCATAGAAAGAGAGATCCTATGGCTGAGAGACACTGCTTGCATGAAAACCACTTCAGTGATCTCAATTATAGTAATGCACAATTGATTGTCGGTAATGGCAATGGCGTTGTAACCTGGGAACCAGTAATTCATTTGATTACTCATTACTGAAAAAAGTATCACCGTTAGTAATGCTGTTTATTTAAAGGGACATTATTTCCATCACTGTTTAAGAGTGAACTGGCCTTTTAAGGCAAGATGTTGCATGTAAATAAGCAAAAAAGTTCACTAGTATTTATCGCCATATTTTCCTAGTTGATTGATTCGATTGATAACAAGATTTCTAAAATGTAAACGAGGCAATAGTTTATTGCGTATGCACTAATTTCTATACATATCCAGCAGGAAAATCACAAAACATTTTAACATCAAAATCAAACTTGTAGTTACAATTTAAAGGAGTTAGTGTAAATGATGCTTTAATTACATGTAGTTACGATTTGGTTAGGTTACAATGAGGTAAAGTTTATAGCTTTAGGTTTATTGTGTTTAACAGAGGGGATTTAATAATCACTCTATTATTTAAAAAATACTGTAAATGGCACTAAAGATACATTTACAATTTGCAAATCAGTCATACAAACAAATCCCCTGTAAAAAAAAAAAAAAAAAAAAAAAAAAACTTCAGTATGTAGATATGAATTAAACGGTGGAGATTTGTGTGAGTGCAGAAAAAAAGGAATTTTAGTCTTTAAAAATATGTATAATAATTAGATTTGTATTATATAATTATAATTGTATTATCATTATGAAAGTCCACAGACCTAGATTAAACATGACAAAATAAAGTACATTTTGATATTTCCTTTCTATAGGCCAAATAAAAAGCCAAAATCTTAAAATATTCAAGTGCGTGAAAAAAAAGTCTAATCTTAATCTGTAACATTGGAGAACAGGTAATTTGTCAGGCAACAGACATGTAATCCCGGCATGTGAGGCCCAGTGTGTGGACTTATTTTTTAAATGCACAGCACATGGCCATCTGGAAACGGTGCTGTGCTTTAGTGTGTGCGTGTCCGCGTGCTGTTGCACATTGCCACACGGGTGATGTCCTGATAGTGGCCGGCGGCCTGCAGTCTGGGAGAGAAACACAGAGAGATTGATGAGCTTGCTTAGGAGCTGTTGAAGCAAATGGATCGATGAGGACAGGAGCGGAGAAACAGGCCACGGCGCACTGAGGACGATGCACCATCACTGACAAAAAGAACAAAGTGTGATTGATACTGAAATCATATGCCGCTCCAGTCGCTTTCTCACTTTCTCCCGTGTTTCCTTGAGCTCCCACCCATAGATTGATGTGTACTGTCATTTTTGCCGTTAAACCCAGCGTGCACTGAAGATTGGGAATGGGACTCGGTGGCTACTTCCTGTGTTTGTGTGACTTTGTGATATTTGCCATCACTGCAAGAAATGAAATATTGATTCGATCGCGTGGATAAACCTCAGTCACTCATTAGTAGCGTGTTTTATGCTCAAGGCAGGGGTTCCCACAGTCGTGGAAGATTTGGAAATGTCAGGTTGTTTTAGAAATTGAGATTTGTGGGTGTGGGAAAGTTCTGGAAGTTCTGGCATTCTACTGTAGTTTGAAAAAGTGAATAGTTTGGCAGTTTATATTTTTAGGGTCTTCTGCTCACAAAGGAAGAAAAACAATAAAATGGTCTTCTGTTTGAATTTATTGATTTATTTTTTTTACTGTGGGTCATAGCTGAATTTTCAGCATTTTTAATGTAAAAAAATTTAGTTTGATGCCAAAGATATATTTCTTATTATTGTTATGAATTAAATTCATTATTTCCTCAATTCTACACACAATACCCCGTAATGACAATTTGAAAAAGATTTTTTTGAAATTGTTGCAGATTTATTAAAAATAAACAACCTAAAAAAATCACATGTACATAAGTATTCACAGCCTTTGCTCAATATTTCTTTGATACACCTTTGGCAGCAAATACAGCCTCAAGTCTTTTTTGAATATGATGCCATAAGCTTGGCACATCTGTTTTGGGGAATTTTTTTCCCCTTGCTTTTTGCAGTACCTCTCAAGCTCTATCGGGTTGGATGGGAAGCAACTGTGTACAGCCATTTCCAGATCTCTCCAGGGATCCAAAAATGTCCTGCTGGAAGATAAACAGTCCCCCTAGTCTGATGTCAAGAGCACTCTGAAGCAAATGTTCATTCAGGATGTCTCTGTACATTGCTGCATTCATCTTTCCCTCTATCTTTACTAGTCGAACAATTCCTGCTGCTGAAAACATCCCCACAGCACGATGCTGCCACCACCATGCTTCACTGTAGGGAGGGTATTAGCCTGGTGATGAGCGGTACCTGGTTTTCTCTTAATGTAACGCCTGGCATTCACTCCAAAGAGTTCATTTTTAGTCTCATTAGACCAGAGAATTGTGTTTCTTATAGTCTGAGAGTCCTTCAGATGCCTTTTGCCTTTTGAGAGACCCTCATGCCTGTCTGGTCACTCTAAAATACAGGCCCGATTGGTGGATTGCTGCACAGATGGTTGTCTTCCTGTAAGGTTTTCCTCTCTCCACAGAAGATTCTCCCCTGATCACTCACACAGTTAGCCGGCCAGCTCTAAGAAGAGTCCTGGTGGTTCTAAACATCTTCCACTTACAGATGATGGAGGCCACTTTGCTCATTGGAACTTTCAGAGCAGCAGAAATTTTTCCGTAACCTTCCCCAGCCTTGTGCCTCGAGACAATCCTGTCTCAGAGGTCTACAGACAATTTGTCACCTTGAAATTATAAGGTTCCATCTGTGTTCTGAATGATTTTGAGATATTGAGCTTCAAAGTTTTCTTCAAACAGTATGTGTGTAACATTAGTTTTTAAAAAAAGAATAAAAACACTTGAAATGTAAAAAAAAAAAAAATTCCATAATGAAATAAGTTGTCAATTAACAAGAATATGTCAATAACGCAATTTAGACAAAAATGTCAGATAGAACCTTAAAATTCTAAGGTGACATTCCTTTGTCTTCATGCTTGGTTTGTGCTTTGGCATGCACTGTCAACCCTGGGACCTTATCCGCTTGTTAAGTGTGACGTCAAGCGAAGCGGCTTCCGGGTCCAAGCGCTCTATTCAACTGAATGGGGAGACTCATGAAATGGTAATAATAAACGTTTTCAAAGCGATTTAAGGCTTTCGAAAATCACGATCGCAGTATATATGTCCCTGCCTAATATCCGATGGCCAGAAAGTGATCAATTTTTTATAAATTGTTAAAATTTTGGTTTTTGTTATGCAGCAAGCCCAGAGATTGTTGTGTACACTATGATTTTATATAAAATTAACTTTAATGTGTGATAGGAATAAAACATGATCATAAAATAATGATTTCTCCACTCAAATGAGTGGCGGCTTGGACCTGGAAACAGTATACATGTCACAAACACGTCACCACTTAACAAGTGGATATAGACAGGTGCATGCCTTTTCAAATCATGTCCAAATGAACTGAATTTACCACAGGTCAACTCCAATTAAGCTACTGAAACATCTCAAGAATGATCAAGAATGATGACCCTTGCTGTGAATACTTCTATACATGTGATTTTTTTTTTTTTTCAGGTTTTTTATTTTTAATAAATTTGCAACAATTTCAAAAAATCTTCTTTTACATTGTCATTATGGGGTATTTTGTGTAATTTGAGGAATTAAATTAATTTAATCCATTTGCAATAAGGCTATAACATAAAAAATGTTGATAATAAGCGATATGAATAGTTTCCGGATGCACTGTAATTTAAAATATCTGAAACTTCACATACACACTTTAGGCACAGCAGAGACTTGTTGTACATTTTGTCAAAAGAGAAAAAATGAAAATTACTCTCTATTTACTTACTAATATATCACTTTTTACTCACCCCCAAGTGGTTCCAAACCTGTGATCATTTATTTTGAAAAATGTTAGAAACCTGTAACCATTACATACATAGTAGGAAAAACAAATGCAATGCAAGTCAGTGGTTACATGTTTTTAGCATTTATTTTTAAATACAGTATCTTCTTTTTGTTGAACAGAAGAAACAAACTCAAAAAGCTTTGTGACAAGTAAACGATGAGTAACTAATGACAGAGTTTTCAGTTTTGGGTGAACTAACTCTTTAAGGATTGGATCGTTGTCGTGTTAGGTTTAAGCATGCTACCTGGTGTCCATCTGGAAGGCTACATGTTGATTGGAAAGAGATTCATCAGATTGGCTGTTGCTCAGTCAGATCTCTCAGACTGACTGCTGCGACAGCGGTGTGTGTACAAACACACAGCTGCAGGTCGGCACATCACACACACACACACACACACACACACACACACACACACACACACACACACACACACACACACAAGCATCAAACAGGCGCCAGGTGAATGGTGCAGGTGCAGGTTCAACTGTTGTCTTTCTCTGTGTGTTTTGATCCAGGGACTCGTGGTTTTGTTTCAGGTTGGTGACTGCACACAAACTTCAAAGCTTGTTTGTGTGGGGCTAATACACAATGAAGCTGTGTTTAAAAAAAAAACAAATAAAACAAGTAGGCCTCCATCCAGATTGGAGGAGTGTTAGCAAAAACAGGCTGTACTTTTAGAAATATCTATATAAATTCCTTAAGGGTTTGTTGAGTCTAGAGTAGACAAGCTTTGAACTGGAGTTAAAGTCTTTCTCTTGCTCCCAGATCAAAGTGAAATTTGTCTCACTGAAGGTCAGTTTTAAACTTTGTTTTTTTTTTTTTTTTGCTCTCACTCTTTCGCCATTTTTTTCATTTCTGCTTAATTCGTTTACACCACTAGTCAAACCAAATTAAGAGTATGTTATTATAAAATGTAGAATTAACCCCTTCGTACCCTGTGTCCATTACACTAGAAATCACATGTCAGCCCTTGCTTTTTTGTGGTTCCTGAGCATTTCATCTAATTTAAAGTCTGCAATCCAAGAGAGTGGACGATTGTCATCCAGTCAAATGGGGGTAACGACCGACATGTTGTAATTTAAAAAAAATCCACAACACTGAAAAGCAGCATGGCATCACGTAAGCCACATGTTTTTGTTCAGATAAATTTTTATTGTTACAATTTGATCTCATTTATAGGAGCCTCAAGAACTGTGGAAACATACTTTTACATTTTTCTGAAACTTGGACCATAATTCGAGTTTGATGGGGTTAAGAAAGTCAATAGTGCAGTCGTAAACTTTAAAAATGCTATAGAAATCAAAATAAAATTTTAGAAATAAAAATAAAATAAAAAAATATATAGCACTTCAGGCATATTTACATTTACATTGGTATGTTTATTTGCTAATATTTTAAGTCACAATTCATGCAATTAACAAATTATTAGCCAGGACTAATAGTTCAATAAACTGATAGTTCACTGTCTATTAATAGTTGGTAAGGTAGTAGTTGGGTTTAGGATTTGGGTAGGATTAGGGATATAAAACATTTACATTTACATTTAGCAGATGCTTTTATCCAAAGCGACTTACAAATGAGGACAAGGAAGCAATTTACACAACTATAAGAGCAACAATGAATAAGTGCTGTAGGCAAGTTTCAGGTGTGTAATCACAGTGTAAGAAGCAAAACATTAGTACAAGTTTTTATTTATTTATTTATTTTATTTATTTATTTTTTTTTAAAATAAGATCATACGTTTGATTTCAGTCTTTATCCAGGTCACGGCACCAAGTTGTTGGAAAAAAAAGAACTCTTGTCCGGGAGACTTGTTTCAAGCAGAATTTCTTTATTTAGATGTGCTGGTTGTTCTGCAGTCAAACAACATCTTCAAGAAGTCTTATAGACCTAAAACTCTAAAATGAGTTTAAGTGAGTTTGTAGGTGGAGGTGGCTAAACAGATCATGACAATGAAGTGGGTAGATAGGCAAAAAAATCTGATAGCCACTGACCATACAAGTTTATCAACAAAAGTGGTTCTTTGGTCTGAAGGGATCCACAAAGGCACAGTCAGTAAGACCCTGCCCACAGCATTTGCATCACTTTGGCTCAGCCGCTGCTCAGGAAGGCAGTAACGTCTGGATGTTTAGAATGAAGTTATATAGTAATAAAAAACAAAAATAGGGAATATAAATGTTCAGATATATATCACTGTTAATTTGAAACTAGATTAAATACAGTTGAAGTCAGAATTATTAGCCCCCCTGAAGTATTAGCCTCCTTGTTTATTTTTTCCCCCAATTTCTGTTGAACAGAGAGAAGATTTTTTTCAACGCATTTCTAAACATAATAGTTTTAATAACTATTTTCTAATAATTGATTTATTTAATCTTTGCCATGATGACAATTAATAATATTTTACTTGATTTTTTTTTTCAAGACACCTCTATACAGCATAAAGTGACATTTAAAGGATTAACTAGGTTAGTTAGGTTAACTTGGCAGGTTAGGGTAATTAGGCAAGTTGTTCTATAACAATGGTTTATTTTGTAGACTATTGAAAAAATATATAGCTTAAAGGGGCTTTTAATTTTGACCTTAAAATGGTGCTTAGAAATAATAACTGCTTCTATTCTAGCCAAAATAAAACAAATAATACTTTCCCCAGAAAAAAATATTATCAGACATACTGTGAAAGTTTCTTGCTCTGCTAAACATCATCTGGGAAATATTTAAGAAAGATAAAAAAAAAAAAGGCAGACTAATTATTCTGACTTCAACTGTACATTTATATTTCCACAGTTTATTTCTCGTAATAAACAGTTAAAATTTTGGTAATAGGCTGGTGGTATTTAATGGCATGGGTTAAGTGTTACCATTACATTTTAAAGTATTTGTATAAAAAATTTTAGGTCAAACGGTTATAAGGATCACAAAAAGCTAGTAATCAGTCCTGCCATCCGTCTCACTCATCTCACTATATACAGATGTGTTCTTCACGTTGTGTTCAACAGCGTCTACCAACCTCAAACTCCTTCAACATCTGGCCAGTCACACAGGTGTTTATGCCTCCTGCTCTGATGGCACAGAGACAAGAGTTCATTCACCAGCCCCAGTGATTAATGAGGCTGTATTGGCTGCTCATCTGCTGCTGTTGCGCCTGCTTTCTGATGGAAATGAAGTAAACGGTATTGACAGCCAATGTGTGAGCCCATGTGCTCTGTTTTGCCTCTACGGTTTTGGAAGGCACGTGTGAGAGAGCTCCTCTCGTGTGCTACATCTGGAGTAAGCCAGTGTGAAATGAATTGTCTTGCCTTTCAGCTTCTGGGCTGCTTCTCCAGAGGTTTTCCAATTGGGTCTGCTTTGTTTTGCACACAGAGGTCGCCCTTTACTGATTGAGGTGTCTCATGCACATTTTCTCTCCTCCTTTTTTGTTTTTATCTATCACTGTTTGCTAGCTCTCGTTTTTCTAACTTTGTTCCCTAAATTGTTTACGATTTTTCAATTTTCATGACATCCGAGAGCTTAAAGGTGAAGTGTGTAATTTCTGCTCCACTAGCAACAGCAAAATGGATTTGGAAAAATAAAGTTTTTTTTTTTTTTTTTTTTTGAAGGATTTTGCTATCCTGAATTCAAAACGTTGGTTGAGATAGAAATTGACATGTCAGATCGCTCTGCCAAACAGAAAATGTTTTGATAGCGCACTGGAGCAAAATACTTCAAACCTTTGAACTGTAGTTTTTGGAAGCAGGTTAGTAATTGAAAGTGAAAACCTACACACCAGCCTCTACCTAGTGGGCTTATATTATTTACTCAGGATGGAGGAAAGTGTTATTTTTACTCTAATATTTTGAATCCGTTTTCTTTTACATTTTAGTTCAGCTTTAATCATTTTTATTTTCTAAATATTTTTAAATATTTTTCTTTATTTTTATTCATTGTTTCTTAATGGTTTCTTAAATAATTTGTATTGATTAATTATTTTTATATTTTTAATATTAATACAGTGGGGGAAAAAATTATAGAAAACATATTTCTAAAAGTGCTGTTCTCTTGAATTATGTATAGGAAGTTGGTAATAACCCAAGAAATCCATATATGCAAAGAAAATGAATCGAATTAGTTTACAAATGAAGTTATGTGTAATAAAATGAAATGACACAAGAAAAAAGTATTGAACACATGAAGAAAAGGGGATGTATAAAGGCAGTGAAAGCCCAGACAGCAGCTGAAATCTCTCAGTAGTTCTTCAGCAACCCTCTGCCCTTTTGTCATGGTAAATTAATATTATCTGCTTCAGTCCAACATCTACATTATCAGGATGATAATGATGAAACCAGGTTGGACATTTCGCCTAGACAATGATCTAAAACACAGCCAAGGAAACTCAAATGGTTTCAGAGAAAGAAAATCAAGCTGTAGAAAAGCCCAGCCAATCACCTGACTTGAATCCAATAGAAAATAAAAATTAAGATCAGGTTTGCTAGACAAAACCCACAGAACCATCAAGACTTTTACACTGTTGAAATCTGTGGGGAAAAAAAATCACACCTGGGCAATGAATGTGACTTCGTTCTCCATATGAGAGGCGTCTTTAAGCTGCCATCACCAAAAAGGCCTTTAATATGAAGTATTTAATGCATTTTAGTTCAGTGCTTTCTCCTTGTCATTCCACTGTTATTACACATACAGTATCTAACTTTTCAAATTTTTGCTTGTATTGTTTGGGTTTTTAACTTCTGGTCCAATCCCATGTCAACAGCTCCTTTAGAAATATTATTCACAGGAAAACGTGACCTGTTCAATACATCCGACTGTATGTAACAACAGATTTTTTTATATGATGTTTAACAGCAATGGTCAAAAATTGTTTGTCTAGAAATGAAAATCATCAAACCTGCAAATATATTAATTTATTTTATTGATTTTGTTTTTCATACAAGTCAGTCATAAGATAAAATGTTCTTCAAATAAATTTTTTATTTTATTGATTTTTTTTCATACAAGTCAGTCAAAATATAAAATGTTCTTCAAATAAATTGTTTTTTATTTTATTTTATTGATTTTGTTTGATTTTGTTTCTTTTTTTAAAAAAATTATAATACTAGAACTTAAATTAATGTTATTTCTGTTTTTGCCAGGAAGTTGATTGATTGATCAGCAGTAAGTCTTACAAGTTTGTAACAACTCAAGGGTAAATAAATAATGACAGAATTCAAACTTTTTTGTTCTTGCCCTTCCATACTTTTTGTAGTTTTGCTGCTTCAGCCGATCTCCTTCTATATGTGACCCTGGAAGTGTGTCCACACATTAGTCAGTTGTCCCGTGATCCCATGCCAGTCAGCCTGAACCCTATTTGAGCAGGTCTGAGTTAAAATGAACCCATTAGCACCTTTCTGCTATGGCTTATTTATGAGCAGCAGAGGCTAATGTCCCAGTTAGCCAGCACTGACAACATGCCATTAATGTTGATCTACTGCCCAGTGTCTAACCCGAAGGGACAAACGGTAAGGTGCACGCACGTATGAGTGCAAAATGCTTCTCATAGATAAATTAGTTGAGGATCTGAACTCAGGGGAAATCATCGTCCAGATCTGCATATTTGGAGAACATTTTAAATGAAGATGTATAAGCCTAGACGTTGATATGTAAGGGTTGAGCAGCTCTGATACCGATGTCTGGTCCAAGGCTTTTTTTTTTTTATTGAGAGAGCTCTCGGTCAGCAAAAAAAGAGTCTCCTCTCAGGACCGATAGGAGGGAAAGTGGAGGAGGTGAAATGAAGGTTAAACTGCAAAAAGGAGAGAGGGAGAGAGAGAATGATGAGGATGACGATATGAGGATAATGTGCCGAAAGAGAGTGCAATGTTCATCTCACTTACAAAAGAGAGATTGTGGAAAGGGGGGGGAATAAATGGACGGATGGACAATACAATCACAGAGGACAATGGATCTGCACTGTGAAATTGCATGGAGGTAATGAAGGTGAGACATAGAGGGTGAATGGAAGAGGTGACAGGAGAGTGAGAGAGAGAGAAGGGAGGCAAAGGGAAACGTAATTGGAAGCTCAGGACTGAATGAAGAAGGCGAAAGGGGCTCGAGAGGGAGAAATGGTCCCGCTTTAAATCTGATCTGGGGGTTAAAGGTCATGTGGTGTTTCGAGGGCTGCTGTGTGGTCAGAACCGGGCTTTTCTTGCACGCCGATTTTTATTGCTTGAAGTATTCCTATAGCAGTGAACAAACACTAGCAGCTCGAATGGTTGTTTCTCTTGACTTTAGTTTAATGACTTTTTAAAAAAAATTTTGCATGAACATGTATAAAGTGGATCATCATCTTTCGAAGTTGTCCTAATTCTATTGAACAACACCCATTCTTGTTCTTGGGCAATTTCAAAATTCACTTTTAGATTCACTTTGAATATTGACTGCTGTATATACTTTATAAAAAAAAAAAAAAAAGAAAAAGAAAAAAGACTGTTAATACTTGTGGTATGCCTTGTGGTTCATGATTTTTTGTTGATGATGAAAAATGTTTTAAGTAAAAGGTAATTTATTCTAATATTTTTTAAAAATGATATTGATATTTTACTTGAAAGATGCACTCTAATGGTTTGTTTCTACTAGCATTGCAGTACAGCAGGGCTATTCAATTAGTTTGTCATGGGGGCGAGTTCATAAAAAGCATCCCAAATGAGGGGCTGGAGACATATGACTTGCAACATGAGTGATGACACAACAGCAAAGTAAGAGCCCATATGTCTAAAACACCCATTTTGGATTTTTCTACATTAAATGTTAATATATTGTATTTTGAAACTACATAATATCATTGCATTGTACAGTAGGCTTTTATTTTTACAAATATTCAAATGTTGTATTTCAAACCCCAACAAAAGCAGTGCATTGCTTAAGTAGGATTCTTCTACATTTAGACACATTTGTATGTTTTAAACTGCATAACAATTATGAATGCAACAATTATTGATTTTGGTTGTACGATTATATAGTCCAAAGAAAAATCATGATTTCACGGTTATCACGTCTAATGTAAATTTAAGCTTTTAATTAGGTAAGTAGTTAAATTAACTTTTGGTATCTGCGTTGAGACATGCTTAATCATTTTAATAATTTGTATTAATTTGTCTAACATATCTTTTGGTTATAGTACACTGAAAGCCACACACAACTCTCACCGATATGGCATGAAATGTTTTCTACTCAATGCGTCTGAAAAACGCGAGCGCTTCGCTTGCGCACACATATTGGCATATATTCTGACATTGTAAATAACAAACTTGCATGCAGGAAAGATGCGACATGTGAATGGCCCACTGCTATAGTTAATCCAGTGTGTGGGTTCGTATTAGGCTTGGTGTATAAGCTTGAAAATTTACTCTATCACACAGGTGGCATAAATTTTAGTTGCAGGAGTTTCGTTCTGTGCAACTAACGCGGAGTAGAGAAGCCTTTATATTTCAAGCCTGGTTTTTACTTCTGTGTTGAGTGATCGGCGTGACCCTTGGCGCATGCCTTGCACGTAGCCCTGCATTTACTACTGCCTGCTGTCTGTGTTGCTCTGCAACAAAATTTCCAAAATGCTAGCTGGCTGTAGGTGTTTATGTTCCTCTGTGTAGAGTTTCTTCGCTGGTGTTTTGTTTTATTCTGAACGCTACCTTAATGTAATTGGCTCAAACGCGCTTATTCAGTGGCGGGAACCAGCAGCATGCAACAACTTTAATCATAAGGTAAACCCAAAACAACAGTTTCCAACTAGAGCTCCTTTATAGGACTCCACATTTTAAAGAAGCTTGACAAAGTGAAACATAGAAACCCCACTGCCTACTAGTGTTTATTCTCAGAGCAGCACAGACAGAATGTAGAAGTATAAATGTTGACAAAAGCGGAGTTTACTTGCCAGTTATGAGTCGAGGAATACAGCGATCACTTGACGCAGAAGTATAAACCAGGCTTAAAGGACTGTTGGAGGTGGAAATGCAAGCCTGGTTTGGAAGACCCATGTTGAATATTATATAATACTGTACTGTAGTAAACCACCATAACTCTGGTAACAAGGTATACACATTACATTTTTCCAATAGGGTGTTTTCATAGTGTTGATATTCAGAGAACAGAATCATTTTCAGAAAACAGTTCTAAAACGAGCTCTTTGTTTCTTAATATGTGGTGACTATTCTAAAAAACTTTTATATCCACTATGAAGAGTCTTTTGTGAGATGCAGAGTTCCTTGAATGCTGACAGTTCTTCGTTGAACCATTAATGCCAATAAAGTACCATTATTTTTAACAGTGTATGTTGCAATTATCAACAAAGTGGTAAGCCAACTGCTGAATAACTTGCATTTAGTTTTACTCTCTTTAGCATGTGTTAATTTTGGACCTTGTCTGTGAGGTCTCATGTTAAAACCACTATTCCCACCTGTAGACTCTTAAGGTGAACTCCAATTTAGATTCACACTGTGTATATTCCCACAAAGCACCATTCATTGTAAGGCACTGCAACTTCTATTTGTGGACAGCACATCTATTTTTTTTGGCCAGTTGGACTGTATGTTCCCTGTTTTTAGGTCAGGCCCACTAAGACCCAGAGACACTGTTTGTCATAGCTCCTGGCCCACTGTTTTTACCCATTGTGAAGCCAGAGTGAGTGAATCATCCTCTCGGTCTGTCAAGAGAAATAGTGTTAGAAAGGCACAAACTGGCAGAGAAGCCATTACGGCTCCAGCGGCTCCTCCATCGCTCGGGTTTTGCCATAAGCTGAGGCGTTTCGCCCCCAGACAGTGCTCTCTCTCAGCTGTCTTATTAGACTTGATCTAATCCTCTGCTGTAATGATGGCTGTAAGGCAAGGTCAAGGGTTTCAACAAGCCGCACTTGTTGCAGTTAAACAAGGATGTAACTGAGATGTAGCGTTTTGCTTTATTAAAAGATGCTTTCTTGTGTAAAACAATCTAATGTAGGAGCAGCTCTAAAGGTTTTCTAGATTTTCACTGGTATTTTAGCTTTTGTAAGTATAGTCAGTGTTGGGGTTAACTCATTACAAGTACTTGAGTTACGTAATAATACAATTTTTTAAGTAATGCATTACTTTAAAAAATACAAATGTTTTAGTTACTTTTTTAAAAATGTAATACATTTTACTTTTTATTTAAACTTATTAGCTTTTAAAAAATACATAGGTGAATTCAAATTAACAGAGTCACGTTGAATCAAGCACTCAATAAGAGAATGTGTTCATTATTTTGAAAGAATCGAAGAAAAGGAAAAGGAGATTATCTGAATGAACAGCGATTTTTACATAGCTAATGACACAAAGTACAAAAGTAGCATAGCTTTAAACTTCATTTAATCTGTTTATACAGCATGTATAGCTCTAGGGTCAGAAAGTTCCCAGAAGGTAACATGTTATCATAAATTATGTTTTATGTGTTTTTTTAAGGTAATAGAAAGTTATACAGTTCAATGCATTGTTAATTGCAGAGCTCCTCTATGTAAAATAAGAAGGAAAAAACCCTCCAAATTCTGAAAGAGATCAAGCCTCAGCCAAGGTAAGGAAAAGTAACATAAAGTAACTCAAGTAATGGAACGCATTACTTGCCATAAAAAGTAACCAAGTAATACAATTAGTTACTTTTTTTGAGGAGTAGCTCAATATTGTAAGTAACTTTCCCCAACACTGTTATTGTTATTAGGTGTGTACGACTTCATGCAGCGCTGCGCAGATCAATAAAAATCAGTCTGAAATCTGTCCTAAAGCGGTGCATGCTGGTTAGAAATTTTGTCTGGCTTAATGCTGCCCCGATGCCACGTGACTGTCACAAAGTAACGCGACAGCGCTCTGAGATCAGTTGATTGATTTAGCCAGTGCAGCATCTAAAGAGCAGCAACTGCATGAGCTGCAATGACGACACCGATATTGACTGGATTCCCCGCATGACAACTACCACGTGCGTTTCGGGTTTATTATTGGACAAAACTCACAAATTACTAAACAAACAATTAACTTTTTATACCATGTCTATCTTGTATATATCTTGTATATAAAAAGATTAAAAATATTTTACTGCAGTATCATTTTTTTTTTGTTAAATAATTGGTTTATAATTGGTAAATAATTTTTGTTCAATATTTTTGGATTAAAGTGATTTTTTTTTTTAATTATTCTTTCCTTATTCAAAATAATCTTAGTCATTGTTTAAGACTTAATCAAAACACTTTGTTTTGGGATTTACACTAATATATATTGGAAAGATTCATATTTATAAATGTAAAACCCTTTTTAGCATATTTAAACAAGAAGTATTAGCCTAAAGAGTGATTTTTAAACTCTTAGAATTTGTGCTTATTGCTTTGTATTTTATTGGCCCATTCATTGATATTTATTTCCTTTTTTATGTGCCCTCTTGTTTCCCTTTTTTTCTCATCCTTTTGTTATATAGGCTACTTAAATTTATTTCCTAATTCTCTTGTAATGTAAAAGTGAACTTCAGCTTCTAGAGACTGTATTCTGTTGTTAAAAATAAAAAAGTAAATAATGATGATGCCATGTGATCGGTCATCATGACTGCCGCAACTTTAAGGACAGAGGTGTCCGGCTTGACAGCTCCGTTTTTCAACTCCGCTCCCGCCTGCGCTAGGCTAATCTCATTGTTCATGGTTCAAATCAAAACCATGGGGGTCAGTGTCATTTGATTGAATATCTACCGATACTAAAACCTGATCTGGGTTAAAACCTGATTGGGAAAATAAAAAAACCTGATTGGGACATCCCTAATATTGAAATTAATTTATTTGACCATTTTTGTACCAACTCTGTCATGCCATTTGTACATTTAATGGTTTTAAAATAATTTCTTAGGCTGGTCCAGGTATTGGATATAAAGAGCACATTAACAGTCAATCGCCCCTTTGACTGCTAATCAAGGCTACAGCCTACATTTAGCTTTATGATTTCTCCAGAGCATTACATATCCTCTGCCATCATGACTGGGTTGTATAACTAGATATGTGGGTGTGAGGCATCTTTATGTGAGTATATATGCACACCATTTTTTCTGTTTTATATCGACTGCGAAAGCATGGGTTATCATTATATAAAGCATACTGTATTTCAAAAGAGGAAGCAGAGTGGGCAGAAATAGTTTGGTGCGTTTATTTATCTAGAGCTTTATTTTTATTTTTTTTTATTGCTCCAAATAAATTCACTATAGATAATATAATTTTATATTTCAAACTAAATCTGCTTTTATCCGGCTGTGCATACTGTAGACGGCAGCCATTGAAGCCATTCAATGCACAGCACGTCAGAAAGCTCTCGTCTCGCTGCTCTCAATGCTTCTGCATGAAAGGCAGATTGAGAGGAAATAGAATCCTCTAAAAGGCTGCACATTTGTGTATTTCTGGTCTTTTTTTTGGAGTACGAGTGAAAGACAGTGGGAAGTGATTGTGCCTAGGTGTGTGTTTTGAGCGCAGCGGGCCAGATGTTTAAGCAGATTTCAAGATCAGAAAGGAAACATTTAACAGCTTTCCCCCCATGCGGATGTACAAACTCACCATGCCTCGAGTGTGTGTCTGTTTGCATTCAACTACCATTATTAAACTAAGCGTTTCCTTGTATTCCCCATGTGCACATCTTAAGTCTGTACTGGCGTTGATCAGGTGTCTATTCGTGTATCCCGAGTTTTCACATCTCGCTATGGATTTCCCTCTGCTGCAGTAATTTCTGTAGCATCATGGATCATTCATCAAGACGTGGTATATGTTTTATTCATCCGTCCCTCTTTTTCCTTTCCACTTTTAAAACACTCACCAAGGATGGCGAAGCCCAAATTACAGAAGATGAAAAATTCAACTTTTAAGTGGAGAAGGCTGTTAAATCACAGACTCCCTTTTTTCCCGATGTGATGTCATTAGTAATTTTTGCCCTCCTTCACTTAACATGTATATTTCATCTTTTCAGACGGCTTCTGCTCTCTGTCTTTCATGCTAATCTCTGTCTTTTCTTTGAAGTTGTCTGAATTTCCAAACAGCATTTCACCTGTTTTTGTCATGACTTTAAGATTTTATTTTTACAAGAAGTTTCACAAAGTAATTTGGAGACGAGCATGTGAGTAAGCCAATCGGATCATTCCAAACTCGCTATAAATAGCCCGACTAGCATCACTCCCTCATCTTCATTTTTTTTTACCCCCACCCTCACAAGCTCATTGACCAGACGGGAGCCCTGAGCTCTATAATCTCCGAGCTCAGGGCTCTCTCCCGGGACAATGTGCCAAACCTGCTATTATTATCAAGCCATATCTAGGTGTAAACTCTTGTGCTATTATTATTAAGCCATATCTAAATGTGAACTCTTGAAATGTCTATCATTTCATGAAATACATTCTAGGGTGTTAATCTACCTTTAAGAATAGAACTGTTTTGCTGTTTCTTGAATAATCTGTTAATTGGTTAAGTGTTCTAAAAGAGCACATTAGGGCTTTAGAAAACAATGTTGTGTATGAGACTTGGTTTAACTCTAGTGTAACTGCTGAGGCATGATTAATGCTTTTTTTCATTCTCATTCTTGGTGGAATTTTTTCTGTCATGTACAGTGCTCAGCTGTGTATATATAAGTACACCTCCCACAAATCTCTCTTTTAAATTTATAGTTTTATATAGGAAGCTATACAATATTATATTTGTGCATATACATTTCATTGGTCAGTACTGAAGCCAAATCTGGAGCTTATCTAACAAAATAACTTATGACAACAGTCCAAAAACTAGCACACCCCAGTTAAAAAGTTATAGAAAAATATTGAATATAAATTTTAAACAGAGGAAAACTCAAGAGAATCAAAAAATTGAAAGAAAAAAAATAGTTGACATTTTGTTGGTTGTAATTTATTTTATTTAATTTTTTGCTATATTTTGCTTGTTTACTTGTATTATCTTTCTGTTTCTAAACATGTTTGGTGACTAAAGTACTATTTTAATAAATATATCTGTTTAATTATTATGTTTTGTTTTAATTCACCAAAATAAATTGCCTATATTCACTGTTAAATAGATAAAAATATTATTATTTATTTACTCAATTCTGCTGAGCACTTCACATAGTTGTGATTAAAAACTGGATAATAACTTACATTTGTGCAATTCTGATGACTTGGCAAACCATCTGTATGATACACTCTCTCCCTCTCTGTATGTCCTCTCTTATCTCTGTATGCACCAGACAGTTCCTTATCAACACTTCATGTTTCTAAAAAATATTGTGCAATTCTTGTTTTAGTGTGCTTCATGCAGGTAAGTGGGCTTGACAAACCAAAGTGTGATGCATTCTTCTCCTCTCCATATGCACCCGACACCTTTTAAGCAACCCAAGCTTCTTGGAAAGCATTGTGCAATTCTGAGTTTGCTCCACACCAGTGAATTACACTTGACAAACCACCAGTTGGAAACAATCTCTTCTAAGAAATCTAAACTGACTTGTCGTAGCAGTCAGATTCCGCTGCTCTCTGGTGATTTAAAGTGCTTATTTTATCCTCTCTTTTTTTAGTTGCTTTGGTTAAATGCGTCTGCTAACTGAATAAAGGCAAATGTACTCTCCCAGGGCTTAGTATACGTCTCTTTTCACTTCGGGGCTCACTTCTTTCTCTGATCATTTTTTTAAGGACCCACCCGTCTTTTCACTAAAATGTTTGTATGTAATGCTCATTTAAACCTTTATTTATTAACACACAAATGTCTTCTATTATTTTCTGTTATCAGTATTTTATAAATATTCATATATATATACACACACACAAACACACACACACACGTGCGCACACACACACACACACACACACACACACACACACACACACACACACACACACACACATATATATATATATATATATATATATATATATATATAAAAATCTAAAACAATATGAATGAATGAACAGATTTGCGTCAAATGGTGAGGTTGTTTTTGAGTTTAAAGTAATTAGTCAGTAAAGAGTAGAAAGTGCGTTACTTCAATCATTTTAATATAGCATATTAATAATGAAATCCAAAAATTATAGTATAATAGTTCATTTTAAGCTTACTGCCCACCTGCAGAATCGCTGAGGCCCACTAGTCGCCGCGGCCCACCTGTTCAGAATCCCTGTACTATGCATATGTATAAACCTACCTTTTAACCTAACATTACCCCGTCTAGTTATCTTATATGACCCAGTAAATTCTTAGATAATTACACACAGTGAGTGCACTTAACACGTACTTAAAGTGCTGTCCCTTTAGATTTTATCACACTAATTACAACAAACATTTTACAGTCCTTGTCATGTCAGTTGCTAATAATTAGATTATTGTTATTTATAAATTTGTAAGTTTAAAATTACATTCTTAATTACCTTTTTTCTATTTAATTATAATGTTAATTTATCTGTTTATTTTGATGCTTTAGTTTATAAATATTTTTACATAGTTTTAATTGTAGATAGATTTTGTACACAACTTACCAATTTAGCTCAACAGAATTACTTTGAAGGACAAAATAAATTAAACACAAACATAACTGATTTTTGTGACAACTGATCTGTTGAGGTAAAGCCCTAACTATGTCTTGAACATTTGGGGGAGGAATTTGAAACGTAACAGAAGTTCTCCAATTCTTTTTAGTTAAATGTTCAATTTGAAAAAACAAAATGCATCCATTGAGTTTTATTTATTTATTAAATATGATATAAATATGATTAAATATGAACAATTGAGGAGTTTGCATCACTGGACATCCATGTGTAAGATTTAACTAAAACAGTTGTCAAATATAGAATATATAATATCATTTCATTCCCTATTGAATGCCAAATGAATTAGAATTTCTGTGCTTTTTACTGGTGTTTTAATATTAAATATTATAATTTTACATTAAATCGCTTTCAACATAAAACAGATGCTCCGCACTGGAATTTAAGCTCTGCTGAACCATAAATAATAATTATGTCCAGTAATTTTGACACTGACGAGTGCTGTTACCCAGCTGAAGCCAGGCCATTCCAAAAAACTAATTTTAATAATTTTTGTCAATTTATAACTGAACTCTCCAAGCAATGTAGTTTATACGATCTGTGCAATGATTTCAGATACTGGAGAAACAATTTGGCCCACATCACACAATCTAATCCTATGAACTGTTTTTAAATGCTGTAGATTTGAAAAGAAAAACCCCACAAATGTTATCTTTGATCACGCCACACACAGGTTTGCCCGTGCAGCACCTCAGCAGGCGTTATTAAGCGATGTGCTCCACATACAGAGCAGTGTGATTTGCTCTGGGGTTAACTATGCTGTGGCTCTCTCTCGGTAAAAACACAAGTAGATCTTGTCCTCTTTTCCAGTGACCCAGAAATCAATAGAACACAGCGGCATGGGATTCACATTCTGCCAGGTGGCTTACAGAGTTTTAAGTGTGTGTGCGTGTGCGCGCTTGTCATTATTCTTTCTCCTTTTATGCTGTTAGAATCCTTTAAGGTTCTTTCTTTTATGTCCTACTTTTTTATACCTGTAAAATTAAACGGATAACAGTTATTTGTCTAATTCTGGTGGGAAAACTTGTCATTGTGAGCAATTAGCAAAAAATAAAATAAATAATAATGTCTATACAGTTGAAGTCAGAATTATTAAACCCACTTCGATTTTTTTTTTTTTTTTTTTTTTTTTAAATATTTCCTAAATTATGTTTAACAGAGCAACGAAATTTTCACAGCATATATGATAATATTTTTTCTTCTGGAGAAAGTCTTGTTTTACTTCGGCTAGAATAAAAGCAGTTAATTTTTTAAACAGCATTTAAAGGTCAAAATTATTAGCCCCTTTAGGCTATATATTTTTTTTCGATAGTCTACAGAATATACCATCGTTATACAATAACTTGATTTGAGGCCTGATTGCCTCAACCTGCCTAGTTAACCTAATTAAAGGGTCATGACATCCCCCACTTTCACTTTAGGTCCACCTTAGAGTTTTTTCAAAAGATGCATCATAATGGGCGTGGAGCTCTGTGAGCAAAGAGCAGGAGTGGGCATGGCCAGCAGGGGAGAAGGAGGGGAGCGAACAACTGTTTTGAGTCAGCTCACAAAATGAGACTCAAACCATGAGGAGACCCATGGTTTTATAGTTTACAAAGTTAAAAAGCGAAGAAATAAACAGTAATTGAATGCCCTGCTACATTTGTTATTCGTAATTTCATTTACAGATAATGGCAATTTATATCATTATAAAGATAATCGTGTTCATATAAACACTGTAAATGAGGACTTTTCCCTCAATCCTCGGGTCTGAATCATAGGTCTGAATGCAGACTCGGTGCAGCAGGTCTCTTGCCCTGTCTATTTTTACCATTAGCCCTGTTTGTAATCTAGAGGATTTAGGCAAACACAGCAGCATGGCGATGTGTCTAAATGTGAATGAACTCCTGATAAAAGACAACATTCACCATCTCCAATTCTCATACTGCTCTCCTGGCAAAACTGCTTGCTGCACACAAACAACTTTGCTTTATTGGCCCTGGCAGCATCGCGGGGAAAACATGCGACAAACCCTGCGGATCATGGAAACAAACACATATGACCTTTCATGAGCAGCTAAATGCTGTGTGCCATGACTTTGTGTCTCACAGCTTGGCACTGGCAGGTCTGCCTTGCCTTCGAAAAGCACATGCAGTCATGAATAATTAAGAAGCCGGCTCTTCTCATAGGATGAGAAAACTCCCCTATGAATAATAATGAGAAACCAATGCATCATCTTTGCACTTGCAGTTCTGCGCTACGTCGCCGATTTTGATCCCACTCCAAAAATCATTTTAAACCCAAAAGCTGAAATTAGCGGACAATTAAAATTATCCAGTTTTCCCCACAATTAAAGCTAACAGGTGCTAACATTGTCTTAACTGATGCTCAACACACAAATCTGTTAAAATCTCAAAATAAAGTACTCAAGGGTTTCCTGAACCTTTAACCTAGTCAAGTCTTTAAATGTCACTTTAAGCTGTATAGAAGTGTCTTGAAAAATATCTAGTAAAATATTATTACTGTCATCATGGCAAAGATCAAATAAATCAGTTATTAGAAATGAGTTATTAAAACTTTTATGTTTCGAAAAGTGTTGAAAAAAATCTTCTCTCAGTTATTATTATTTTTTCAAATATTCACATGAAAACTTATTTGTATGCCTAAAATGTTGAAAATGGATAACAGCCAATTTTATTGTCTCATCAAACTACTGGTATAGTTCTCCCAAAAATTTCAATTGAATCAACATTTACTAATCCTCTAAACATGAAAGAAGATACTTTGAAGAATTTTGGAAACCGGTTATCATTAAGATCCATAGAAAAAGCAAATACTATTAAAATCAATGATCAACAGTTTTCAAAATTATTTTGTTTTCAAACATATTTTTTGTTCAAAAGGAAAAATTTATTTTAAGTTAGTAGTTTCATGAATTACATATTACAACATTTATCTTCCTAAGGTTTGACATTTACAATTTATATTTTAAATCAGTTGTCAAATATTAATATAAAACCATGTTTTGCTAAATTACCTTGCTTTTAAAATGCCAAACATCAGGATTTGCATGCATCGTTTCATCGCCATATTATTATTACAACAATTTGATAACTCAACATTAAACTGACCATTTAAACCAGAATTTGCAGTCTGTTACTGTCAATTGTAAATCTAGTTTAATCTGACTGACCATCTCAGACGTTGAGCAGTGTATTTTGTATGAGGCCAACCATCCCAAAAAATAACTTTGAAATCTTTGTCATTCTACACTGAAAAAAATTATGTCTGCAAAATTGTTGTAATGTGTGTTAAATTGAATAAACAAATAAAATTTAGTAATGTTTAATTTAATTTGTTTGTTAAAATTCAGCCCAAATACATTGTTTACAACCTTTAACTTAGTAAAACTAAGTAAATCTTTGAATAATTTCTTTTCAGTGTAATAACAGAACTCTGTAATTGCAATAAATCTATATTAAATGCATTCTTTTCTGTTGTTAGTCTTTGAAGGCCTTCTCTTTTAGATCAAATGATTTTTATGCCTATATGAAAAAAAAGGTGAATCATTGATAATATAGAAGTATGAATGCTACATGCTTTTACTCTAAAACAAATAGACATTATGGCTGCTGGAGATGTGGGAGGTACATTATGAATGAGATTTGTCCAGCTACTTGATTATCCTCTTCAATTATTAACAGATTCTGGTGCTTCCCTTTGCCTTCCTACCCCCCTCAGCCTCTGTAGACTCTCTTTGTTTCTCACTGTTATGTTCATGAGCTCAGCATGTATGTGCACAGAAAAGTGGAAATGTCAGAACATTGAGCTGATTATTCAAGGTTAGTTCTCACCTAGAGATCTAGTTAGTGCTGGACCTAAAGGGACTGTTCTCCCTAAAAATGAAAGTTCGGGTTTCTGTTAAACACAGAATGAGAAATTTGAGATTTGAAAGTTTTGAAAAAAAAACAAAGAATATAATGTATTTGCTAAAATTGATAAATTGATAATTGAAAAATTTAGCACAATAAAAATTTTTAATTCATTTTATTTTTTTATTTTAAAATTTTATTTATATTTATTTTATTTATATATACACTAGTAAAGGATATTATGGTGTCACATATAAATAATATATACAATATTTTTTTCTTTTTTGTTCGGTTCTATACCAGAATGTGTTGACAAAAACATGTCCTAATGCAATTTTTAATGTTTTGTTGTATCAGGTAATATGTACATTACCCTTGGGATGTTTGGGGTCAGTATTTTTAAATATTATATTATTATTATTATTATTATTATTATTATTATTATTATTATTATTATTATTATTATTATTATTATTAGATATTATGTCTTATGAAATAAACAATAAACATATGTAAATTTTATCTTAATACATGATAGCTTTTCAGGATAGAAGCTTCAACGGATCAGTTGAGTGGAATGGGAATTATTGGAATTTAAACTAATTCTAAAATGCAGTTTATTCCTGTGATAGATACAAAATGACATCAGCACAGATTAAATCAAATATCTAGTGCTGTCTGAAATTCACCTCTAAAAGTTGTGTTTATCTCAGCCTATTTAGGTTTAATTATTTTACTTTAAAGACAATGACTTAACTTTTTGTTCACTATAATCTTCTATGTGTAGCTGCTTTGACACAATCTACATTGTAAAAGCGATATACGAATAAAGATTAATTGAATTGAATTTGCCATAAGAGTAAAATTACTAAAGTTACACACAAAAGCCTGAGAAAAATTTACATTTTAGATGAAAATCTCAGATGGCATTTAGAGATTTTTGCATCTGAACTCCTCGTGCTCTATATGGTTTTAATAAGCATTTATTCTCAAAAATGTTCTTTATATGTTCCTAGAATGTGCCACCAAACGTTTTACAGTATTGAAAATGCAAACAAGGGTGTTAAAGGTCCTTGTATACAGTAAATGTTGACAGATTAAGATCATCTGCATATTACAAAGCCTTCTATTTAAAAGTAAAGAGATCATTTGACTGTTTTTTTCAGAAATCCACCAGACTAGAAGGGCTTTTGTTATCTATAGTGTGATTTCAACTGTTCCACGGACAGCCTTTATTTTACTTTAGTTTGTTTTGTCTTTTGTTTTCCTTCGTTGGCTGGTATATGGAGTGTGGTATAGCTATACTAGAAACCGTCTTTCTTCAGATGCCTCGTCTTGCCTTGTCTAACCACAAGATCAGCTTGGACAAATACCTGAATACAGCACACATTGTCAGTGTTAGTTTGTCTTGTCTTGATTTAAATACTTGAGGCTGTGGTTTCCGGCTTGTAATCAGGGCACAGCTTTTAGCAGCAGGTCTGAGTGGGTTTTCAAGATGGTAGATGTGAAACGCGATACTTCAGTGGGTTCCATGATGATTAAATGTTACTGCATTGCCCCTTTATTTACACCGTTCCCAAAAACTGCATAAGAAAGAAGAGGAAAAATATCCAGTTGCAAGAAAACCGAAATAGGTAGAACACTGTGTTCTCTTGAGCCGTGGTGCACCACATTTTTGCAACTTTGTTCTATAAGAACATGACAATCACTGTTTAAAAGTTTTTACTCTAATGCTCTATGGGTTACTGTAGACTCCCATGACAGGAAAATAATAATGAAAATGGGAAAAAACAAACACTATAGGGGGGCAGTGCACCTGCTGTTGGTAACATAATGTTCTTTGTTGGTTATGAGCTGTTTTATTTGGTGATTAGATGTGACTTGGGCTCCGCATCATAGTCCCTTGTGTTGTGATGAGAAATGAAGCACTGTGTCCCATTACATTAATGGTTAGGAAGGTTAAAATTGTTTTCATTACTGTGAAGTTCTGTCTGAGCTGCGTTCTTTCTGTGAAACTGTTCAGAAGAGATCTTTTTCACATCGGATATGGTATTATAAAATCTATTTCTTTGAAGTACGTCTAGTGAAGAGCTCAGAATGTGTTTTTTCCCTTTACGACACTTTGTATCAACCACACTTTTTGTTGTTTGCTTTGGTGTAGCATCCAGGCACAACTAGGATGACAGTCATTATATTTAAAGTGCACTTTTAAGGACACAAAATCATCTTTTGGAAGCTGGTTGAACAGAACTGTGTGTAGGTATAGTGTGTCCACTTTCACATTGCAGTGATATAAACAGAAGTCTATTTTTTTATATATTTTTTTATTTCCTGACGTTCAAATAGGAACCAAATCCCAGTGATTTAGAGGCCAACCATGACGTGATGTAGAGTAGGAGTGTGGTTTTCCCCATTCACTGAATTGATTGACAAGATCTTATTAAAATGTCTCCATAGTAACGCATATGAACATGTCCACAGAACAGGATTTGCAAAGATATTGGGATTAAAAGTTTTGTTCCAACTCTGTGATCAGCTGCACCTCAAGAATGGGCATGTTTGTAATTAAGTCAGTAAATTTGCTATGTAATTCATAATCGCTGGAATCACTACTGCCTCATAAGGTGAGTAAACGTGCGTGTTTGTATTGCAAATTTTGTAACGGCATTAAAACTCCACCACAAATACATTCAATAAACATATTTGGTATTTTTGAATAATGAGCTTTATTTCAGCTTCATCCGTCTTCGTTTCTGTCACTGACTGCTGTTTATCTGATGTGATGCATGAAAAGCAGACATGCTTGTGGGTGGGGAGAACCAGATCATTTGTATTTAAAGGCACAGGCTAAAAAAACTCTGAGGCCAAAATAGGCATATTCTACTATTTTTAATAATGTTGATTGGTATTTTGAGCTGTAAGACTGGACAGACTTTTTGTAAAAGGGGTAAAACCAGCACCCTTAAAAGAGCACCATTTTGCTTGAATGTTACCTTAAAATGCTTTTGCAAAACACTGAATGCTTGCTATATCAGTAGATGTACTCCTGATATAGCAAGAGCACAAATTAATATTCATAAGTCAGGCTGATATGGTGTATGTACGATTCATGTCTATACAATAATACATCTGTTCTCTTGCAGGAATTGGCAGATTTGCGGCACGTTCACTCCAAGGTGAAGAAGCAGTACCAGGAAAAGATGGCCGAGCTCACACATGCTAACCGGCGTGTAGAGCAGCATGAGGCAGAAGTGAAGAAGCTGCGGCTCAGGGTGGAGGAGCTGAAGAAAGAGCTGGGCCAGGCTGAAGATGAGGTGAACACAAGCATTTACTTCATATTTAATTCTTATTACTTAGGTGTAACCTAATCTAATCGGATACTCAAAAGTATTAAGGGACTTTTAGTTAAAATGCTTTAACTCAATAATTCCATCACCTGTTTTTTTTATTTATTTTTTTTTATAAAGGACAATGCACATTTATTAACTTTACTGAAAAATGCCAGAACTACCCAAAAATGGCTATTTTTTTTCATCTGTAGACCCTTGACAATGTTAGAGTAAACACCTAAAATAGAAACAAAGCATAATAACACAAAATGCACTATCATATATATTATTTAACCAGTGTGTATGTGTTTGTATAATCCGTTAACAGCAAGTTTGTTAGGTATTTAGATGCAAATCATTTTAGGAAGCTGCCTTCTGAATTTTTTCTTTAGACATATTATGTGTGTAAATTATGTCATATTATTATATTATATTATATTATATTATATTATATTATATTATATTATATTATATTATATTATATTATATTATATTATATTATATTATATGTAAGGGGTATTCAACGACTTGCCATGCGTTAAAGGGTTTTAATGCACGACGTGGGGGAGAAACGGAGTGTGTCTTTGCTGTAAAATATGTAGGGAAATTTAGCAAAAGAAAAACATATTGGGACAGGTAAGAGAAAATTCTGCTTTATTTATCTTCTTTAAAACAAAAGCAATAATCCAAACATCCAGTATCAATTTAATATTACATTATTTACGGTCATAAATTAATTATGAAAAAATTACACCTGACAACAAATAATAGGTTCAAAAGTCCAAAGACTGACCGTTAGATACACAAAAGATTAATTATACATCTTGTTTTAACAACAGAGATGCAAGAGATTAGATCCAGCTATAGGTCCTTAGATGGTCTTCCCGATATAAAGCTTTGCTCGGGAGGGGGGAGCCGTTCGCGGAGCTGTCGCTGACTGTCTGGAGCTTCCAACATTTTTAAACACTCACTATCCTTTTACATAAACTGCCGATTTGACTTTAAAATAGCTAGATTCTCGCTTGAAAAACTTTTTAAACTTGATTTTGTGGCATAATTTAGGAGTATTTTCCTAATTTTGCAGATTCCTATCGAAATTCTAAACTCTGGGATTCTAAATTCTGGAACTACCTGTACGTTTCAACGAAAATTATGCACACCCTCCAGCCAATCAGAATCAAGAATTTCAAAAAACCATGGAATATTATATTATATTATACAACATTGATTTTAGATTTAAAAAATGCATCAATATTAATTATTCTATGCTAGACATAACCACCATTATTAGATAAAAGAAAAATGTCAACCCATTACTTATCTGACTGTCAGACTAAATAACACTGCGTTAGTGACATGTTTAAATTAGCAAAATTCAAAGCCAAAAATATATTCACTATGCCACAGAAAACCAAATTTACATGTAACTTTGCTGTGCATAAATGTGCGTAATTCAGATCAGTGAACATAAGCTTCACTCAAGCTCTGTCTGTCAGCGGTAATGTTAATGGCCAAACTCACTATTTTGCATTTGTTTCAGTTGGATGAGGCCCATAATCAGACCAGAAAGCTACAACGATCCCTGGATGAGCAGGTGGAGCAATCCGAGAATCTACAAGTTCAGCTGGAACACCTACAATCCAGGTAACCAGACCGATATACTGTATATGCACACTCGACAGTCTCTCTGTAGCAGGTAAACTGTTGTGAAGTGTTTTTCAGAATGTTGTGTTCCGTTCGGCTCTCTTTTGATCGGTAATGAATGCAGGATAAGCTTCTCTGTTACACAACATCATGAATAAGATGGCAGGTTTATAGTGTAAACTGTCAGCGAGTCCCTCTCTCATTATTCTGCTTGCATTCAAGCTTGCACCTACCAGCAGCCAATCCCTGGCTGCCAGGCTGTGGGTTACCGTAGTAACAGGGAGACTGGAAGCAGTGTTGTGGGCGCAGCTGGAGAGAGCAGTGATGGGCATGTCGACACGCCACTGTTTATAAGAACTAGTCATGATACTGGATTTTCTAACGTAAATTAGGAAATAATCTAATAGCATTCATTAAAATTGCCATTTTTAATGCATGTCTTAATTTGTTAAAGGTTTGCTTGATATTTTAAGGAGTTTTACTACAGGTCAAGTCAGGCCTGTTGACCAGATTTTTACTTTCCCTGCCAGGGTTAATTAATCTAAAACCCAGTCAGATCACACATTATTTATTGTCGGTTATGAAAGTCACTACTGTATGTCAGATTATGTGATTTTGTGTTGATAAAGTCTTGACTTGTCGTGTTAACAAATCTGCCAGACTACACGCTCTTCAAGATCAGTCATATCATGACTTCTAAGATGAGCATTATTTCGCAAAGCAGTCACAAGTGTTGCTATAACAATATTTCTTATCTCAATTAAATTTTTTTATATCAATATCAATAAACACTAATGCTTGCAGACATCTAATAACTATGTTATTTAAGGGCAATCATTACGACATGGATATGATCAAATGTATATTTTCTTTTTAATATTAAGATATTTTCTTTGAAATCTAAATGTATATTTTCCTAACAGGGTTGCTTATTAAACACTCTTTAGGCTGAACTTGCTGCGAGTGAGCCAGAGAAAATGAAAGCACATCAGCAGCAAGGAAAAATCAGATGCTCAAGACATAATCTTTAAAATAATGACATATTAAAAAATTTGAAAGTATATGACAGAGGTTTGTGATACAACAACTACAGTGAAGCATTCATTAAATCCCTAATTTCCACAAAGCGAAACAAATCATCCACTCATGTAGTTGAGTAGTGGACGGGCACAAACAAAAATATGGTCTTTTTAAAACTAATTTTAGACACTGACAAATTTGTATTATCTGACCAGGGCTTTATGTGCACATAATAAATGCTTTAAGTCAATAAATGCACATATGACAAGCACTCACCTGCCATCACAGTTTCAGTCTTCAATTTCAGCACAAAGCTGAACAATACTGTTTAAAGCTAAAAAGGAAAAAGGTAACACCAATTCTCACTATTAATATCAGCTAATTATTACAAAATTAAACCAATTATTACAATATTGACTGTTTATTTGTTCGTATAAAATACATATTCTGCATGATCATATTCTATAACCCTAATGCTACCCAATACCTAAACCAAACCATTACCTTAATAACAATGAGTAAGCAGTAAATTAGGGGTTTTAGGCAAAAGTCATAGTAAATGATTGGTTTAAAGAAAGAATTGTACTTTAAGAGTCTGACCAAAATTTATAATTGTGTTATTCTAATTGTGTTAATGTAATGTTTATGAGTTACAGTCATTTAATCATCTAAAACACTAGTCAGCGGTGTTTTAGTTTTTTTCACTTTGGAGAGTAATGCAGAAGAACTGTTCATTAAACAAAATGTTTTATGTAATTTTTAATAGAAAAATTTTCTTTGTTTTCAACCATATTCACATCCTTTGCTCAAATACCGTCAAGATCATTTGCATGCTTAAAATCTTAAAGGTGCAGTATGTAAGTTTGACACCCAGTGGTTAAACTGGATATTACAAACCTGGATCAAAACAAACGCAAGCGCAGGTTGCAAGATTGACGAACAACAGGGGTCCGTTCTTCGTACGTGGATTACTCAGTTAGCCGGATTTGGATACTGACGATTTGACACGATCCAGGATCGTTTCGTTCTTCAAAGCTGATCCGAGAGTTGTTGTCATAGCAACAGTTCTGCTAGGTCAAACCTGATCGGGAGCAGGTTCAAGTCATATAAACAGGATTAGATCAGCTCAGTTCAAGCAAAGATAATACAGAAAGTATGTACCGAATTCTGATATTTTCTTACAGTAGTAGTTATATACACTTGGGAAAATGGTACATTTTTTTAAACTATATATATAAAGTTATAGTCATTAATAAAATAAATTAAGTTATACATATTAATAAAACGTATGCAGTCTGCACCCTCAAAATGAAAGTACAAAGACTGCCACCTGGTGGTGCAGAGAAAACTTATTGATATGAACTTTTTAGATCGCTTTAGTACAAATTGTGTATAATAGAAATGCACAATATGTTTCCTTTTTTTTAAAGCAATAATACATTTATGCTGTCATAAACATGTTTTGATAGTTAATATGCCAGTGATTTGATGCTTCACAAAAGTTGCAGACGCCTTTACCAATATGAAAATGCTTTTGTAAACAACCAGTTATTCTTTACACCGATTAAAAAACGGCTACTATAATAAAGAAAATATTTTCTAAATTTAGAACTAAATACATTGATTTGCATTGAAATACATGATGAATACACTTGACACATGAACGTGGAAAGCCTGCAGCTCACAACAAATGTGTAAAGTTATTGCGTGTCATATTTAACAAACCGTTTACTGCTAATTTGATGTAATTTTGCTCAAATGGATAATTGAATATGAATCAGATGATGTCATTACGCTGCTGTGCCGTCAGCCAATCGTTGCATTGCTGATCATGATTTCGAGGATCGATAAATCTGTCCTTCACAACACACGCAGCGATCTCAGATCAGTTTATCCAGACATTCTAATCTGATTCGCGAACTCGTTTGAAGAACCAAATTAGCGAGAGATCAGTTATCAAGATTAAAAGATCCGGGATCTGCCAAATAATCTTAGATAATTTAAGCGAGGTACGAAGAACAGACCCCAGAAGTGAGTCTGACGATCGAGCCTAAACGCTTATTTAAATCGTGTTCTAAATAAAAGCAACTTCACATGATAGAAGGAATATTTTCCATATTAAAAGGAGTTTTTGTTCTACCCGACACCTTAAATTGGTATATCAGAAATGGCTTCTATTTCTTGCAGTTGAACAACAGAAAACTGACAATGATCACCTTAGGTAAACCTTATGTGCTTTATTCAGTGTTAAATGGTAACAATGTGAGTTTGATTGCTATTTTACATGACATTTTTTGCTATACTTATGAAAGCAGCAGCAGATAGTTCACCTCAGATCTTGAAAATAGAACTTTAGAACTACGATTCAAAACCAACACATATCATCTCACCTTACTTTTCAGATAAACAGGGTTCACTTGGAATGTTTCTTAAATATCTGTAAACATATTATGGTATTGTTTTTATTATATTAAGAGTCAAATACTTATATACAGCACCTTTAATCTTCAGGATTTTGAGCACATCCCAACCCTAAATATTAGCAGCTACATTAACTCTGTTTGCTCAAACACTTGGAAGCACTCTATTGGGTGTGGGGAAGTTGGTTCAATATACCTCTATGCATTACCATGAAAGGGAAGGAGTTGAAGAAAGGATGCAGGAACAATCGGCCGGCCCCTTTGAGAGGTGGGCCAGGGTTCAGCATGATTTCGGAAGAGCGGAGCAGGCCACGGGTGGAGAGGGTGACAGATGGAGCCCAGCGCTTGTCCAAGTTGTCATGGAGACGGAGGACGGTCTAGAGGCTGATTTGGAGTAAGAGTGACAGGAGAAGGCTGGAAATGACAGCATTAAGGAGCTGATAGTGCTTCGGTTGTTGAGATGATGTGGAGTTCACTCCCATATCTGATGCCACAGGAAGTTCAGAGTTGCATCTTTTTTTTCCATGCTGGCTGTGACTCAGCCCAATTTCAGCCCTGCAGCAAGAGGACCATAAACAGCGCTATCTGCTGTGGACACGCAAAGGAGGATCAGATCTCCTGATCCTACAGGGTGAAGCTGCTCAGCGTCCTGCTCGCAGCGGCTCTGTCTGTCTGTTAGTCTCGCAGCGTGAGGCGGCAGCTCTGCTCAGCCCACCGGCAGCACCATTTGGCACCCCCACCGTGCCTATTTGCTTCTTTCTTCATCGGAAAGCTGTGAACTCAGAGTCTCTCATCTCTGTTTCACACTTAGCTGCTTGTTGTTGTTCTCAGTCCTCGCTGTTGTCCTCTCGGCTGACGTCCCTGTTCATATTCTCTCTTTATTCATGTCTCTCTCTCCTTTGCCTCTACAGAGACCAGATGGTAATTGACTGAATGTGCTTCAGTCTATAATCATAAAGTTGGTGTGTAAATCAATATATGAGGGCAGGCAATGCTCCTAGCTGGGAGTGGAGAAGCCTGCCAGATCTGCACCATATGCATTTAGCTCTTCTGTAGTTCTGCATACTGTATATGTTGACTATAAATGGGTTGCGTGCTAGATGAGAAGTACAGTAACTCGACACGTCCTGACACATCAAGCTGACGTCAAAGGGCTTTGTTTGTGTTGTTGTTACCTCACGTTGGCTGCATCTTGGCTGAAAAGCTGCACTTAAACGCACTAAAAGCACTGCAGGCGACTGGAAACTAGCACCCTGTGGCATATAAGGAAATAATTATTTGTATCAGCAGTTCAATAGCAGTATCAATAGGTTATTTTCTTCATTCAAAGCATGTAACTGGAAGTAGGTCTGCAGATATAAAGACTGTAAACAAAGCCAGGCTTGCATTCTGTTTTGAAAATTGGTTATCTCCAGCTGGCTCATGTTGTAATGAAAACATTTGCATATTGAAATGTTCAGATAAGATGACATAACATTAGAACAGCTTTCTGTGTCTGCGGCATCTTGATTTCTTAACTACAAATGAATCTATATACTCTTAAGAAAAAATGGCAAAAGATCAACCCGAGCAAACATGTAAGACGCACACTTTTGAGGGCAGACATGAACAAATGTGTGCTAGATTCAGAATTAGTGAGTCTAAGGCCCCATCCCAATTCTACTCCTTGGCCCTTCCTGAAGGTAGGGGGGAAGGGCTAGATAGCCCTTGAAACGAAGATTTTCAAGGACCACAAGAAAATTTCCCAGAAAATTTTGCTATCTATAATCCATAATAATAACTCCTGTATAGCAGTCCCACAACATTCTGACACTTGATGACACTCGAATACCCTGTCAGAAAACTCTAGTGGCTGGGAATGAGCTTTTACAGTGTGTGGTATAACGTTAATGCTGTTTTCTTGTGTCTACATAGATGAATATGGCCTCAGTGTAAATACACAGTACAGTTACAATCTTATTTCCGCATTATATTGTTATGATAAAATGTCATTACCTTCGGTTATTTCCTGAAGATAATTACCAAAAAATAATGCAACTTTTACAATTACAGCAGTCGCGATCGTCTGATCTCATGTGAAGGAAGAGATTGTGATGACGTTATGATGTGTGCAGGTGCTGTAGTGCTGTCCCATTTCTTAGGGGTAACATTTAAATCCTTTTCCTTTCACACTCTGTTTCAAGGGCCAAGGAGAAGGGGAAGGGGTACAAAAATACAATTGGAATTGGACTCAAGTCTAGGTTGACTCATTTATATTTATAAACGGAAGATGTACCACTAAGATGTCACCACTGTCATGTCTCCTTTGCCATGTTATTACAATGTAAATTTTTAAACTGAGAGTAGACTAATTTACTAATGCGTATTTTTCTATTTTTTTGTCATGAGATAATGTATGAGATCGTGTGATCCGGAAGTGTATAAAAAGAGATGAATACTGTCTGATAAAGAGCCGGTGTGCTCAAAACGTTACACACTTTGTGTTAGCATTTTTAATACAAAAAATTGGTCTTTTTTGGAGCTTTAGTGTTGCCGCATTTTTAGATCTATATTTGCACTTTTGGGTGTTTGGCTAAGCACCTAAAAGTTAGATTGATTTGTGTGCTTTTGTGCATTTTTTTCCAAATATCGATAAACCCAACATTTCGTTTTTAGGGTTAATTCCGTAAATTTCGTAAATGTAAGGAGACTTTTTAACACAGTGGTTGGGTTTGTTTGACCCAAAGTTGGGTTACAACAACCACAGATTTTCACAGTTTATGTCTCACCACTTGAAATTTCAATATAATCTCAGTATACGCCGGCAACAAGCTCTCTGCAACTCTTATATGCTCACTCACTAAAGCTAAGTAGGGCTGCCTAGTTTCTCCCATCAGGTTGTTGCTGGAAGAAGTGTTAGTGGTGTGTGTCTTGGGCAATATGGCTGCTGTCGTGTCATCCAGGTGGATGCTGCACACTGGTAGTAGATAAGGAGGTCCCCCCCACCAAATGTGTAAAGCACTTTGAGTGTCCAGAAAAGTGCCATCTAAATGTAAGGAATTATTATTATAATCGCCTTACGCTTTCTACATCAAAATGTCCCATAATAAAGTTCTACAGTGTAAACCCACAAATCCTACATACCATAGGAAAATGTTTACTAACAGATATTTGTTTACAATGTAGGACTCAAGTCGCTCTTTAAAAATCCAATAAAATAATGTTGATTTCTCACCCTCATGTTAATGATCTTGTGTATATATACAGCATGTTTTCTACCTGAAACATGAAGAATTTAAACGCAGCCTTAACAGGAGATGAGGGTTTAGCAGCTTTTGTTCACAGCATGGAGGTCATGAGAGTGATACTGATAAAAGTGTGTTGTTTTGTGGTGTGGTTTACTTGTGTTTGTTTGTATTGTGTTAATTCTCTGCAAAGCACTTTGTAGGCCTGATAGCTTGAAAGCTCTGAGGAATGTGCCAGATACGGTTCTGCATGGGGGAATGAACTACACAAAGACGGAGGCATGGTGAGGGGGCTTTGCGTGAGATAGATCTGATCTGGAAAGCTGATGGTATGGATCTGTGCCTCTTTAATGTCGCTCGCCAGTTGCGTTCTTATCGGAGTTTCCAGACATTAAAAGGCAAGCACTTAAAGCACACCTCCACTGAGTGACAGGCAACTCATCAGCTTTGTGTGGCGAAGAGAACTGGAGAGAGAAAGAGAGGATTGCTGCATTATTTTGTATGGGGGTGTGGACGAGGGGGATATATTAATAAATATATCGGAACAAAGGATAATGAAAATGTCTTTGGTGTAGAATGGGATTATCATGCATGTGATGTTGGTGTCGTGATTTCACGGTTGCTTTGTCTGACTGACGTGTTCTTTATTGTACATGTCTCTATGCCAGTAACGCTGGGGTGGAACAATTACATTGCTGCTTTCCCATTGGTCACATTGGTTTTTCCATTGGTTTGGCAGCGCTGATGTCAATTCCGCACCCTAAACAATGGTGTAATGTTTTACATCAAACAAAGGATAGATAATATCATGCCTGAGGGTCTGAGTTTATTCTTTGCATCCATGATCACATTGAAGAATAAAAGGTTAGCAGAGTTGCTGATCAGAAATCAGTCCTGTAAATGGGTTGTTGACTTGAAATGTCAAGCTGAAAAAATCCAGTGGTTTTGCTTAGATTGTTTATATACAGTAAAGCTATGAAAAAAAACACTTTAAAATCTCAGTTTTGCTTGGATTTATCATACATACAGTAGCTATGTGTCTGAGAGTAAAACGTAATTTAGATTTTATTCTCTAAGCTAGGGATGATGCAGCTTTTACGGTGGCCGAGAGATCTTAACATGCTCCAATTTAAGAAAACATGCAATTACAAAATACACCGCAAATTAAGAAAATATCTTCATCCATTTGAAAGCACACATACTGCAAGTCCTCACAACACCAACACATTTTAAAAAACGTGCTGCATTTTTACACAATGCAAACAAATTAAGAAAACGTGCTGCATTATCTCACAAGACAAACAATTTACGAAAACATAATGCATTTTTGTCACAACACTTTGAAATAGCACGGAACTCAACGAAAATGTTTCAAGGAGGCGCGTGGCCAACCTGGCTATTTAGGTTATCGTTATTTAGGCTAATAAATACAAAAGATCCGTCACTTTTATATGTCCACTTGAAACATTCCCATTGTTTTTTGTTCTTTTTGTAAGTGCTGTGAGAAAATGCAGCGCGTTTTCATAAATTGTTTGTGTTGTGAGAAAATACAGCGCATTTTATTAATTTGTTTACATTGTGTAAAAGTTCAAATTTTTTTATGTGTATGTGTTAGGATTTGCCACATGCGCGCTTTAAATCCGATGTAAATCTTCCCTCATATTGCTTGCGTTTTTTGTAATTGCACGCATTTTCTTAAATTGCAGCATGTTGCGCTTTCTCAGCCACTGTAGTTGCCTTTATTTTAGGGAGAGAAATTAATCAATGAATGATTACATGTGTAAATCCATGTGAAGGAATTGGAGCTACTTGAGCTGTGGATTTCCTGGAAAAAGTTCAAATGTTTTTCATTCAATCAGAAAAAGCATTAAACAGTCTTCTAGTAAAACACTAGTTATTAAGTAATTTATTTACAGTATTTTTATCTTTAAAATTTGTCCTAAACTAAAACCATAATCATAAATGACACAAACAATTTTATGTGATTGTACAGGTAAATGTTTAAAGGTGATTGATAGATTGCATTTATCAGGGTATCTGCTAAGTCTTTAAAATGTCTTAATGTCTTAAATAAAAAAAATAATAAAAATAAAAAATGTAGGCCTAAAGTCTTAAATTCACTCAGTATTGGGTTGTAGGTCTTCATTTTCCTGACCATGTAAAGCTACCCAATCAGGCCAACACCGATTCAATCAAACATTCCATCTCAATAAAAGTTTTAGCAAAATTGTATTTATTTTCTCTATTTACCAATATAGCTTGATTTATCTTCCTTACAACATTTGTTTTTAATGTTTTTTTAATGTTAAAAGTATCTTGGCCATTAGAACTAAATCGTGGAAGTCTGAAATTTCATTCATAATAGTCTTAAAAAGGTCTTAAATTTGACACGATGAAACCTGTAGGAACCTCATTTATATAATATGGTAAATTGTTTTCTGATATTTTAATAGTGTAGCTACAAGTAGCTTGGGTAAGTGCAAAGTTTCTCTAGAAACAGTTGAACAGGTCCATTTCCAAGCCTAGGAATTGGCCCTAATGTGATAAGATTTTGGAAGAGATTTTTAGGAGTAATAAGCTCTCTGGAAGGCTTGTGAATATTAAGGCTCTCTTTTACAACCATACCTCAGTCTGTTGCCTCATTACAAACATGTGGCAAATTTCACAATGTACATGTTAAACTAACTAACTATACATTTAAACAGACTTCATGCCTCTTTGGGGTGGCACTGAATATATTTGTAATCTGTATGTCTCACATACTGATGAGGTGTGAACAATGTGTGCTTCACTGCTCTTTTAGTCAAAGTCTTTCCTGTTTTAAAAATAAGAGTTCCGCTTGCATAATAATTGTAATACAAGCTTAGATAAGCTTTAAAATAATTTACAACAATGATCATTCCACCACCCTATTTATAAGTTTTTAAGCAAGCAAACAAGTTAGCATGTTATTTTCAAGCAAGGATCTCTATAGTAAACTTTGTGTCCAATCAAACGCAGCCCTGGGATGTGCATATTGATGACGCAGTGTGGATCGTCAGAGTCTTGTGTTCAGATTGGCCTGTTTTTCCCCAACAGAATTTACATGAGCGTGAGGAAACAATTGTGTTTAAGGTTTACAGTATGTCATTTCCATGTACTGAACTCTTATAATTCAGCTATCCCCAGGTGTATCCAGATTTCCATTCTATGGCACCTTTAAATTATGATGTCCTTGTTGTTTGTCTGCCACCTTAATGCTAAAATGCTAAAATATTCATGGTCTGCCAGATAAAGCCTGAAGACCATGAGTCACTGTGTGGGCTAGAATCCATTTGGTTTCAGTGTTTGTGTGTGTGCCTCTGTATTTATGATCTAGTGTAAATTGTAGCCCTGTTAAGCTTTGGACTCAAAAAGCTTTTAGCCTCTGTGAGTGAGCTGCTGTGGTCAAAACAGTATAATGTGTAATTTAGCAGTGTTTAGTGTTTCCTGACAGCAGGTCCCTCTTCTGTGGAGGATCCTGGGCCCTCATGTGCACTTATTTGCCCCGAGAGGCAAGACTCTTTTCATCTGTTCAGTTATACAAACAGTAACACTATAGTGAGTCATCAGCCGTTCAAAGACAAGAGGATGATTTTTATTCTCACCCTGCATTTCTAACATCGTCCTCTTGGTCGTTTTATGTAGTTTGTGTGTTGTTTGGATTGTTTTACCTTGCCTGTTTACCCCGCCAGCATTTCAGAGGCCAGGAAGTGTTTCCTGATGAGCCACAAGGCCATTATTTTCTTACTGTTACATCACTAAAACAAATACAGAACTTGAAAAGAAAAAAAGACAAAACGGTCAGTGCAGAAAAGGATGTAATGTAAAGGAAGGGATGAAAAAAATGAAAGGATAGAGAGAGCTTTGGGTGATGAGTTGTACTGTATGCTCCATTTATAATGCTCAAATATTCAGATATCATATGAATCATCATAAAACAAAGATTCAATGCATTCATTTGACCACTGGTTGCTCTTTTTTTTCACATATTTCACAGGCTCCTTTTCCATATTACATTTCTAAATGTTGCAGGTGTTGATTTTGTGATTGAAGATTTGACCATCAAGTTGCTTTGCCACAGTTTATTTATCTCTTAGCATTAATGCTATTTACCTTTGATCATTTATTCATTCATTCACTTTCTTTTCGGCTTATTCCCTTTATTAATCTGGGGTCGCCACAGCGAAATGTAAAAATGAACTGTTACTTCGATTCCTTTGATTGTTGTACATTTTTGTTTACTTATTGCATATACTTGCAAAGACTTTTATTGTGTATTATTCCATGCCAAATTTACCTAATTAATTATAATAATTATAATTCCTTTCATTTATGTAGCGCTATTCTGGAAACTCGGAGTGCTTTACACATTGGCGGAAATCTCCTCATCCACCACCAGTGTGCTGCATCCACCTAGATGATGCGATAGCAATCGTATTGTGCCAGTCCGCACCCCACACACACTCCTATCAAGAGCCTGACCGGGCGCCCTGCTTCGCTTTAGTGGACGACCATGTGAGAGTGGCATAGAGCTAGCTACCAGCTGAATAACCCTAATTATGCATTATTGCTATAACCCCCAAACTCTAAGCACATTTTGTTAATACGCTTTATTAAATGTATGGTTGGACTGTAAAGTATTGGACAAAATACAAAATAAATACAACCATACAAATACAATAATTTAACAAATACAAAACAAATACAATTTTAGGTGTACATTAGTTTTTCTGAATTGTTCCTATTGTAGTAGATGCTGTAAAGGTACATTCAACACCATGAAACTAGGCTTTTTAAACTATTCATCAGCTACTCTGCATTGCCTTATCATTGACGAAGTTTCTCTTTCTTTTTTTGAACCATCTATTTTACCAAATGAGATCATTCACATTGCTGCGGTGGCATATTCTGGTTTAAAATTGCAGTGTATTGCTCTTCGCCAAAATCATCATCATCATCATCATCATTATTTTTCTGTATAAAATAAACATAAAAATTAGTTTTTCAGTGTTTCACAGTTTTTTTTATTTTACTTTGACCTGTTTTTCACAGTATATGTTATAATCTGTATTTGTTAACTTTAGCCCCTTCAGACCTGAATTATGTTCTAAGTTTAAGAAAAACATAAAAGTACATTTTCTCAGTTATTAAGGCTTTCATAAATCAGACTAAATGAAGATAATTTAAATGTCAACATTCTTTAATATTCTTCTATATTACTTTTTTGTACATTTCAGTGAACATCTGAGCAAAACACAGGAGTACTTCAAAAAACAAGTATAGCAACATGAAATTAATGAATACAAATTGTTGATCTTTACTTAAAGTTTCTTCTGAACATTACAAACTTGAAAATTATAAAATTTAACTTCAATAACTTGAATACATTTTTACTTTGGTTTATAGACTGTATATTATTAGAACTCACTGTCCATTACATATAAAGAGCAGGCATATTTTCAAGAAATCCTGGTTTAAAGCTTGCAACTCTACAATAGGTTTTTAAAAATTTAATAGTCAAATGCAGTCCTCCTTTTGAAAAATTGTCAAACATGTCAATAAATGTGAATAAAACCACTGAAAATGTTGCTTACTCTGTGTTCGGAACAAAGTGCTGCCATCTCTTCAGCATAGTGGATATTTTTTAAATTAGAACAAGCAGAGCCTTATTGCCATTTGATTGGATGACAAATGTCTGATGTCATGGACAACAGGCTTTAAATTAGGGTAAAAACTACAGAAACAAGCAAAAAAGCATGATCTGACATGTGATGTCAATTGTAATGGCTGCAGGATCTTTATTTTTGAATAATTTTATTATCGGTGGTGCAGTGGGTAGCATTGTTGCCTTACAGCAAGAAGGTCGCTGGTTCGAGTCTCGGCTGGGTCAGTTGGTATTTCTGTGTGGAGTTTGCATGTTCTCCCCGTGTTCGTGTGGATTTCCTTCGGGTGCTCCAGTTTCCCCCATAAGTCCAACAAAATGCGCTATAGGTGAATTGGGTAAGCTAAATTATCCATAGTGTATGTATGTGATTGAGTGTATCGATGTTTCCCAGTGATAGGTTGCAGCTGGAAGGGCATCCACTGTGTAAAAAAATATGCTGGTTAAGTTGGCGGTTCATTCCGCTGTGGTGACCTTTGATTAATAAAGGAACTAAGCCGAAAAAAATGAGTGAATGAATGAGTTTTATCATCATCCGTTTTAAAATAATCAATTATTTATAACAAAAAATGTTTAAATTGTTTTTAGGCTAAGGCGTCAGCAGAACCCTGGCCTCTTTGGCAAAATGAGGACATCAGCTTCATCACGTTTTGGCCCTGAAGATGCAGACGGCCCTCCTAGCGACCCTGATGAAGATGAGGAAGAAGAACTGCAGCTCCAAATCCCCTGAACCCTTCACTGCAGACCTGGGAATGACTGAAGACTCACCGATCTCACTCGAGCATTTCACCTTCCCCTTCATTTCATCTCTCAGCGAAATCTAGAAGAGGACTTCACGACCCTCAGCAGACAGATAAACACAATCCTTTTTCAGTAGCCTATAATAAATGTGTGCCAGGGCCAAAGTACTGTCTGAAGCCTAAGAAAAACATTGCTGGTTCTAGTCCAAGTTGGCACATAGGTTATTGATAGACAAATATCAGACCCATTTATTTGACTTTTGAGGGTCCATTTGAAGCCTAGTGATTCCTATTATTCACATAAGCAGACACATGTGCTGGCACACATTGTAAACGCATTAGAGCGTCCTCAAACTTTCAGACATCAAAACCATCTTGAAACATTACATTTCATTTTAATCCCCCATCTGACCTCTAAAAGAAGCTGTTTATTCACACAGTTCTTCTTCATCAACCGTTTACATGCTCATTTCCCAACTTTATTCCTCATCACCTGGATTTTGATTTATTCTTGTCACCCATTCATTTCCACCGTTCCCATTTTACTCTTCCTATTCATTTTGATTTTCTATTTAATCTTTCGCCAGCCCTCCCACCCACCCCCATCCCTCAACAGCAACTCTCACATCAATATTCAAAACAACCCATTCAGAACATGATGATTATGTTCCTTGTGTCTGGGGAACATTTCATTTCTGCTGTGTTGTTACTGAAGAGGCAGGCGAGCGCTTTGGTTTTTGTTCTCGCCAGTATTCCTGCGTTAGTTGTCCCAAAGTTTTTTCTTGGTGACTATATTAATGTGTTTCGGTCTTGTTTTATATAGGAAGGAAGGGAGGGGGTGGGGGATCGTGGGTAGTTTGTAAACGAGTCTGTTGGATTCTTCTTAAATACATACAAGCATAATTGCTTCGCCCTTTTGCGTTCAACCTATAGAAAGGTGGCTGGTGCATGAGGGAATGTTTTAACAAATGGTCTGTTGATTTTAAAGAGATTTTTAAGCAATATAATACTGTATACGTCTGCAATGGGGACCAATCTTGACTCATCTTTTACTTGGACATTTGTATGGTCATATTAAAGTATTTATCAGATGTTTGTTTTTTACCTAAGTGGCCTGTATTGCAGTATTTTGTATTTGTTTGTGTTTGTATTTTATCTCTATAAATGTTAAATGTATATACAGTAAATACTGGCTGCGTAACCTTTATTTCCTGTCAGAGAGGTGGGATAGCGTTCACACTCTGTGCCAGCTTGTCCAACAGACAATACAAGTGATCACCTGGGGCCCTGTATTTAGTGAAGGGCCCCGTGGATACTTCCTTTCTTTATTTACTGTGACCATTTCTCAGTATGAGTAGTTGTTGCTGAAGTACTGTTGCTATTCTGAGTTCATTTCTTGCCAAGTAGTTTCAATTGCTGAATGTGTTCCTGCGCTGACCATGAGGTGACTTGTGTGAACCTGCAACAGACAGGATTCTGAATGCATTTCAAACAAACCAGCGAAAGTCAACAGAAAACCCTCGAAATGTATTACATTTGTATTTAGTAATTTAGTAGACACTTTTTTTCAGAGCGACTTAAAATTGAGAAGACATTCAGCAATTCAACAAGAAGAGGCAATACATTCAAAAAGTGCTAATTATACAAAGGTTTGTGTTCAGAAAATTAAGTACTAAAGTAACTAGGGGGAGTGTTTTTTTATATATAGAGAGAAGAGTGTTTCTACAGGTGGTTTGTCAGGCTCACTCATCTGTGTGAAGCACATTTCATAAATACACAATGTTTATATGTATATACAACCGTTTTGTCTGGTTCTCTAATATGATTGGCTGATAGCTGTGCGATAATCTGCAATAACAGCACTTGTATAGCCTCCTCGCCCTCCTGTGTTACTCCGCCTACATAGTGACAGCAGATCAATAAACTAACCACAGTTTAAATACTTGCAGCTGTTGGACACAAAATATACCTTTAATGCTTTTTGAGGCAAGAATATCGTTGTTCAGATTGCAACTGTGCAGTTTATTTGTAAGGACATAGTGGCTATTTTAAATATTTATCATTTTGTAGATGCAGCGCGTTGGAGTCCATCAGCCTGTCATACCAAGCAGAGCAAAGACGGTTGATGCTCTGCCACAAGATGGCGGCAGAGACAGCTTAATAAGTCCATAGAGAAAAAAACCTCAGCGTAATTTCCAGCTACAGCATATTAGATCATTATATAACAGGTAAGTGACATTCTAAGTCGATCTGTCTCTTTTGTATGTTGTATTGCTGTATCTATACCATAGTTATCTATTCGTGTTTGTTTTGCTTTTTTGCGTTTTCAGGGTTGATTATTGTTAGGGATGTAACAATTCACCATGAGTCGGTTGAAAATCGATTCAAGTATGTGACTATTCAAACCGGTTGAAATGTTAAATGAATCATGATACAAGTTTTGAACAGAGGGGGTGCTGTGATTACAGGCACAATCTTGCTTTACCTGTGCATCTGCGGCGAGCAAGACGTGAGGCGGCAGAGTAAAATGACAGCGTGCACCAGACAAACTGTGTGCAAAAAGACTTTTATATAAACTGAAACAGAACAATGAATATGATGCAAATAAACCATCAGCACAGTTGAAAACTACTGTTACAGACGTCTATATGCAAAAAAAAAAAAAAAAAAAAAAAAAACTATTAATAGGCCAAACCACGCATACCAAATAATTTGCTACTCTACTTGTTCTGACAGTGTTTGTCAGACTGAAAGAGAAAGGGGTTCTGTTACAGAAGCAAGTATTAGGTTATTTTACCCTCTCTTTTTCAAATTAGTTTATGCATATTTTAATTATTATAAATTATATATTTAAACCAGCCTGATCTCACAAAGAAACATAAGTATTTTATGTTTTGTCAATTTAGTGGCTAATTCGTCGTAGAATTTTAAAAAAGAGACTTGGCACCCAACCCCACCCCTAACACCAAACATCATTGGGTGATAAGCAAATCATACTAAATTGTGCAAATTAGATCGTACGAATTCATACGAATTACCCACTAAATCAAAAAGTTACAAATTGCTGTGAGATTGCAATGATTTAAACATGTTAAAGATTATCTCTTCTTAAATGCATCACACTAATAGTTATACTAATTAATTATACAAGTAATATTAATTATTCACCTTCATAATCATGTTTAACTTCTGTCTCTATCCTACAATATAATAAGTAATTCAGTAAATCAGTTGTTTTTATGCCAGTGGATATCCCCTGGAGCAGAGGGCCTATTGACCACTTCTGTACACACTGCTCTCTGGTTTAGGAAAGGCTTGCCTCTCAACACCAGCCATCTCTGTCCACAGTGAAAGAGTTTTTTCATCAGCAGGGAACATAGTAAAGGTACAAAGCCCTCAGCTTATGCCAGAATACATAGATAAGCTGATATTTCTTTTTACAAATGTAAAATTTCAGCACAGTCACAGCTTAAGTTTGTTCATATTAATGAGTCTTCTTTAGTTTGTATTTTTTATGGAATTTGTTTTTAAATAGTAATTTAGTTATAGCAGAAAATATATTATATTTTTGCAAAAATGCGCAGCATACAGGGCAAAATTAAATGGCTCTTCACCTTAAATTTGTTTTAGATCATTTTGTTAAAAAACCGTGACTGAATTGTAAATCATGAGAACTGAATCGTAAATCATATTGAATCGTGAGTCAGATGAATCATTACATCCCTAATTATTGTCATATCCTCATTGCAACAAAGAAATACTGGGAAATGTCTCTAGACTGATGGCGTTTTACATTGTTCAGCCTTAAAATCTTAAAATGTGAGCAAAATCAGCTGTTTTGTCATCACTTTAGATATTAGGCAAGAGAATCATTCAAAAAGTAGCTCTAAAGTGACATTTGTGAAGTAGCAGTGGTTTCTGCTTTTCTGACGTCAGCTATTGATGTGAATGAATGGTGGAAGAAAATAGTTCCTCTGAGAAAAAGGGTTTTTAAACTCTCCGTGTTTGATTTTCTTTCACGATTATGCCGTCAAACTGTTGTATACACGCAAGATCACACTTATGGCAGTGCCATATGGCTGAATATCATCACCGGTAGGACTCCAAGACCTGCACCCCACCAGTGCCGATATACAGCTGTAATGCCCTGCTACTCGTGTGATATTGTTCATGTAGAGTTACAGAGAAAAGAGTTTTGCCGGCAATTTTAAATTCGAATTGGCAGTTTATTTACAAAGCATGTCCGTCGGATGTAGAGTGTCAATCTAAGTTACGATGAGTTACATTCCGACCGGTTTTCTGACATGCTCAGGGGCACTCAATTTAAACCAATGCAAATAATCAGTAAAAGTTCCCACTTGGGCTGCTAATTCACTGGTATTTTTAAAGTGACAACTAAAACTTATCTCTTCCAAGATCACCTAAGCCCCTGTGAATAAAAGCAGGGCCTTTAATAGTAGGCTAATACTTTGTAAAAAAAAAAAAAAAAAAAAAAACATTAGATAAATGTTCATCATGATAAATTCTGATTAAAAAAAATTCACTGTTAGTTTATATTAATATTTTGTCTCCAGCGCTAAAGTGGAACTGAAGAGGCCGAGCGCACATGAAGAAGGAGCGGATTAGGTAACTATACAGGTTATCCCTGAGTGACTGGGTATCAATGAGATGCTGCAAGAAGCTCATTCCATATACGATTTTCTTCTTTATTTGTGGTGTAAGCACTTTGAGTTTATTACAAATCAGTGTATATATGACAAAACAAACCTTTAGAGATTAAAAGGCTTCCATTTCTCAAATTCCCAGAATGCACTGTGCTGTCTCTAGTCAGACATTTGAGCTGCAGTGCAGGCAGTAAGCGGGAGCTCCGTGCTCACCTCTCAGCCAAGAATACTCTTACGTGGGCCAGTTATTTTCAGATCAGCCACTGGATCGCATCTCTCTCTATAGGTGTTAAACGTGATTAATAATTCATTTTGTGTAGAATATATTAAATTTCAAATCCAAGGCCTGCATGTAAATGCTATTTTTATTTTGAAATGAAAATGTCACCCAAAAATATAAAGTAGGCTATAAATATGTAATTTAATTGTATTTTGTTTAGTTTTTTTAATCTAGATTTTATTGTATATTTTTTGCATATGTTTATTAAATTTTATCAAACGCACTCTCATTTGAATTATGCCTACTTACAGTATTTTGCAGTAGGCTAGGGCTTATTTTGTACTTGCCAATAATTGTAACATATTCAACATATGATTCATTTATACACTTCAATATAGAAATGGTCAATTAAAGTGGACCAAATTGTCATAATTTCGCCTTGGGCTGCCCCACAATCCTATGGGTCAGCACACTTGTTCAGTTCTCTTGGTTAGATTGGTCCAGACCAAAAACAGAAGATTAATTATACATTAACCACAGTGTTCACACTAACCGAACCTTAAAAAAAAAAACACTTATTTGACATATGTTTTGTAACACAACATACTAAACATTAAAAACAATGTGCATTTGGCTAAATATACCATAGTGTGTAAACAGAGAAAAAGCATGAAAAATTATGTCATGCAAGGAATTCTGGGAAAGTCAATGACAGTTATTCTCCATATACATTACAAGAAAGTGAATATACACTCACCGTTTTATTTGGTCATTCTCAGCCAATCATAGAAGCAACTCAATGCATGTAGACAAGGTCAAGACGATCTGCTGCAGTTCAAACTGAGCATCAGAATGGGAAAGAAAGGTGATTTAAGTAACTTTGAACGTGGCAAGGTTGTTGGTGCCGGACGGGCTGGTCTGAGTATTTCAGAAACTGATGATCTATTTTCACGCACAACCATCTCTAGAGTTTATAGAGAATGGTCCAAATAAGAGAAAATGTCCAGTGAGCAGCAGTTCTGTGGGCGCCAAATACCTTATTGATGCCAGAGGTCAGAGGAGAGTGGCCAGACTGGTTTGAGCTGATAGAAAGGAAACCATAAATCAAATAACCACTCGTTACATCCGAGCTATGCAGAAGAGCATCTCTGAACACACAACATGTTCAACCTTGTGGCAGATGAGCAGAACACACCGAGTGTCACTCCTGTCAGCTAAAAACAGGAAACTGAGGCTACAATTCACACAGGCTCACCAAAACTGGACAGTAGAAGATGGGAAAAACGTTGCCAGGTCTAATGAGTCTCAATTTCTGCAGCGACATTCGAATTGTAGAGACAGAATTTGGCATCAACAACATGAAAGCATGAATTCATCTTGCCTTGTATCTGGTTCAGGCTGGTGGATATTTTCTTGGCATGCTTTTCCCATTAGTACCAATTAAGCATTGTGTCAAGGCCACAGCCTACCTGAGTATTGTTGCTGACCATGTCCATCCCTTTATGACCACAGTGTACTCATCTTCTGATGGCTACTTCCAGCAAGATAACATGCCATATCATAAAGCTCGAATCATCTCAGACGGGTTTCTTGAACATCACAATGAGTTCACTGTACTCAAATGGCCTCCACAATCACCATATCTCAATCCAATAGAGCACCTTTGGGATGAGGTTGAACGGGAGATTAGTATCATAGAATCTCTGAGGAATATTTCCAGTACCTTGTTAAATCTAAGAAGGTTTAAGACCGTTCTGAAGGCAAAAGTGGGTCCAACTCAGTACTATTAAGGTGTACCTAATAAAGTGACCGGTGAGTGTATGCAAACCAGGTAACAGCTTTTGTACTGTAGCATTTGTAGGTTTATTTATTTATTTTTTTTACAATGTAGCAGGAACCTCTTCACAAACAAATATCCTCTGCAAGAAAATGGGCGACATGGCAGTTTTAGTTGGGGAAAAACAGGTATGCTTGTGCATTCTGTATATTTTATGGTCACATATTGTGAAATCATATTCAGTTTTTGTTGTTTGTCTCCATGTTGTGTTCAAATCTCAGTCTAACCACAGCACAATTTTGTTTTTAAGCAAACAAGAAGCAAACAAGAACCATCGTTTGAGCAGTTTTGGTTTACTTGTTTTTGCAGCAGGGTTTAGATGGCAGGGTTTGAGGAGTGTATTATTTAACTGAATTAACAAAACAATCAAACCAGAATGTATTTCAATTGAGCCAAAAGTGTAAACACTCCATCAAGTAACTTATTAAAGGGCTACCCTAGCTAGCAAGTGAAAATTGGTTGTTTTTGTGTTGTTTAGAACAAATTTGTTCTTTCAGTTTAAAAAGAAATTTTGAAGCAACGTAACAATGATGAGGTCATTATGTAAATTCCAGCGTGGAGATTGGCTGTCCGTACCGGTGAGTATAAAGTGACGTTATTGAGTTTTCAGCACATCTGTTTTTTAATTCATGAGAAAGACTTGGTTCGAACAAATCAGCATGCTCTAATGTAAAGGAGATGAAACTTCATTAATATGAATGATGTTGCTTCGAACGCTCTTTTAACCTTTTATAGTGTTCAGAGAGACACCATGTTGTGTTGGCAACCATAATTCAAACAAGTGGTGGAAGAATTGTTCGATATGGGTCATCATTGAGTTTAAATGTGCCGCAATGAAGGTTTTGTTTCCATTTCCCTGTGATAAAACCACAGCTTGCATGTGGACCAACATGTGTGGATTACAGTGATCTAACGCGTGACAAAAATATGTTTGTACTGAAAATTTTTTACCCAAGAGCCTTTCGAATCTGGAAATAGTGAAATCCAGATTTGCGACTCAACTTCTTTTAAAAAAAGGCACTGTTCCACTTAGTGTTGATTGTCTCTATGAATTTGGTAAGCTTGTGATCAATGTTTGTTGTTTGTTTATTCAGATGGCAAAGTTAGTTAGTATCGTCAACAGTACTCTTTCAATTTTTAAAGACATACCTTTGTCAAAATGATTTGGTTTACAGTAATATCACTACAATATTATGGACTGAAAATCCTTCACTTCCACACAGCTCTCACATCCACTGTAAAGGCTGCTTTCTGAATCATGATCTATCTCCCCTGCGTCTGTGTTTGTGTTGCTGGTGTGAAAATCAGCTGTGGTGCACGTAATGAAACTTCCGTTTTCATGCAAACCCTTCTATTCTTTCGCCACTCGACACTCCCACCTAAACAAAGCTGGACTCACCCACTTTCCTGACTTTTTGCAAACTAAACGTATGCAAACACCCTGTCTTAGCAGGTAGCAGTAAAAGGTCATAAAGGTCATTCCATACCTGAGCTTCTTTTGAAAGAAAATGTTTTAAGTGTGTGTGTGTGTGGGCGGGTGCGTGCGTGCGTGCGTGTGTGTGTGTGTATATATATATATATATATATATATATATATATATATATATATATATATATATATATATATGTGTGTGTGTGTATATATGTATATATATATATATATATATATATATATATATATATATATATAAAATATGCATACATGTTAGGAACAATGGAGTAAATAAAGTTTTCATTTTGTGAGTGTATTATCCATTTAATGCTTGTGAACCCACCATGAAATTAAAAATGACAATAGTTTTTTTTTTTTTTTAAACGGAGTATAATTATGTGTCCTTGTAATTTAAATGCAAACACACACACACATGTGAGATTACAGCAATTAGCAAACGATGCAATTAATGCTGCATTCATGCCTCATTGTAATTATTGTCATTTCAAGATGACAGCGCGTGATATTCAACTCGGAGGCATTCCTCAAACGCTAAATTATGCTTTACTAAGGCAAATCTGCCAACACTTACACCTGACGCATAAATGATAACGGTCAGATGGTGCAGCGGTCACACGGTAGAGAAAAATTCACATTTACAAGATGTAATTACAAGCCCAATGAGGACGAGAACGCATTTACAAGTTGCAATCTTGTAATTACTATAATTACGACAACGTAATTCCTGGTGGACAAAATAAACATTTTTGTTTTCCTCAATCGGGAAGCTGCTTCATACATCGCAACACCGAAGAAAAGACTTTTATTTGATTTAATTCCACCTTAAAATCACACAGTTGGCTTCACCTTTCTGGAGACTCTCTGTGACAGCTTCATAATAACATCTCTTGAAACCTTTTGAGTATTTGAGCGGTGTCCGCATGATAATTAACTATAATGCGGGTAGTGTTATGCTTCAGTTGCTCTTCTTTCAGACACGCTTCAGCAACCAAAGATGACCCCGGGACAGATATCTCTTTCTTTACATGTCCCTGTCTTTTAAATGGTTTGTAATGGGCTGTATAGCAAGATTAGCTGGTCATTGTAGAGAATACAGATTCACAAGTCTTAACATTACAGCAGTTTTTGTTTTGTTAATAGTTTGATTGCATGGCAGACCCAAAAATAATTATTTTTACAGTATGTTGTTTGCAAATGCAGTTGGAAGTTTAGTGTGCTGGTGCACCGAAGCATGACATTCAGAAAATTAAAGTCTCTAGAGACCTATTATTTTGTGCACTTAAACAGGTATTGCTTAAACTGCGTCAGGTTTGTGTTGAGCTTTGGATATTTGGACTTGTAAGAATTTCCTGGTCCATTATAAACATGATGATGATAGCTGTCCAGTGTCTAAATCTGCCTGTTAAAGGGATAGTTCACCCAAAAATGAAAGTTGTCATCATTTACTATCCTTTCACTTGATCCAAACCTGTTTGAGTTTCTTTCTTCTGTTGAACTCAAAAGAAGCTATTTTAAACCGTTGTCGACCTCATGTGTAGTAAGAGATCGAGATGACATATGATGACGTGTATGGTTGTTGTAGTGCTGTCCCATTTCTTGGAGGTAAAATCTGAAGTTCTTCCACTTCACTCTCTGTTTCAAGGGCCAAAGTGTAGGGGTAAAAATAGAATTGGGATTGGGCTTAAAATCTGTAAACATTGACTTTTATACGATTTATTATTCCAACTATAGAAGTAAAAAATACAGGAGTTAGGCTTTCTTCAAAATATTTTATTTTGTGCTTAACAGAAGAGAAAAACTCAAAGGTTTATAACCACTTGAGGGTGAGTACGCTGTAAAAAAGAAATCCTTTCATATTTTGTGATTCATGCTTTTTCTCTCTATTTATTTAAGCTTTAAGTTGCATTAATGAAACCTCGATCTTTCCTCCAACAACTTTTGATGTTGAAAAGTTTGGAAAAAGTGACATTTATTAATTTGTTAGAAACGGTATTGTCTGTATTGGGGTTGTAAATTGTGACACAAAAGCCTGGTAGTAAACTGCCAGTACATTTCTGTTGTAGACTTAATTCCCTACATTTTCCCTAAGTCTTTTTTTTCTTGTACAATATATCATTTAAAACTACTAAAATGTCAATAAAAGCCATTTTTAAACTGCACATCTAAATTTTCAACATAAAAGTCGGCTGAGCAGAGATAGAGGTCCCATCAATTCACAATGTAGACAAACCCCTATAAATCATGAAATACAGAACCTGTTAATTAACAGATATGATTTACAGACTAAATGTTGAGTAAATTATAACTAACCCCTAAATCAGGGCTGCACGATACTGGAAAAATATGCGATATGTAAAATAGTTGTTGATTGCGATGACGATGTTTCTTATGATATAACATCTCCTTATAAAAATGCTGTTTTATATGTTAAAATAAACAGGTAAAAGATATTTTTCACATCTAATTTAGACTAAATAAATGTGTAAAGGTGGAAACATTTAGTCCCTAAAACACTGAGTGAAAACCTCAGCAGATATTCTGATTCTGATTAGCTGTTGTCATTTTCTTCTCATCTCAACTCCCACCATTAGTGTTTATTTTCAGGTCTGGGTTCACTTTTGGGGTGCTTCAGCCAATAGCGGAACAGCGAATTTAGACAAATAACCGATGCTTAAAATAAATGTAACATCACACATGTCTGCAGTACGGAACTAGTATTAAATAAATAACCCAATAAAGGTTAAAAATAAACCACGAAATAATTAACTCAACTGTTGAGTTATTAAAAAATAACCCAACAAAGCACCAAATATGTTTAACTCAACCATTGAGTTAAATAAATAACTCAACGTTTTTTAGAGTGTAATATTGTAGTGATATTACTGTAAACTTAGTAACTAAATCATTTTGACTAAGATATGTCTTTAAAAACTGAAAGAGTACATTTGACGATACTAATGCATTTAAACTTGCCATCTAAATAAACATAAACAAAGAACACTGATCACTACACTGGAATCGCGTCTAGAAGACGAGTGCTAAATACGGATTTCACTATTTACAGATTAGCAAAGCTCTCTGGTAAAAAAAAAAAAAGAGAGGAGCTGTGCTCCTAACGTGGGGAAATGGAAACCAAACCTTCGTTACGGCACATTTATAAACGCATCACTGATGCATCATGTCTCCAAACAATTCTTCTTCGTCTACTTGTTTGAATTACAATTGGTAACACAATGTAAACAAAGCTGTAGAAGCTGCTTTTACCTGTTACTTTGTTCAGATAGATGCCACGTCTCTCTGAACACAGTAACAGGTAAAAGGAGTCTTCGAAGCTCAATCATGCATATTAATGAAGTTGCTGATTGGTTTGAACCAAGTCTTTCTCATGAATTAATGAACAGATTTGCTGAAAAATCAATGACGTCACTTTCTACTGGCCAGTATAGACAGCCAATCTCCACACTGGAATTCACACAATGACCTCATCACCGTGATGTTGATTCAAAATTTATTTTTAAACAGGAAAAGCAAATTTGCTCTTAACAACAACAACAACAAAAATAACCAATTTAACTTGTAAGTTAAATATTTGTGTCCTAATAGTGTTTTTAGCAACATGGCACATCTCAAAAATGCGTTTTGGTGTTTCATGACCCTTTAAATATGTAGTTTGATTCCAAATTTTCTCTTTTCCTACTTTTCTAAAAGCCTCGATTTGGTATCGGTCTCCATCACCCATGTATGACAGATGCTGACAGAGTCTTTCTGTGCTGCTGAAGGAGAAGACACGAGGTGTTAACTTTTTTTGCTAGCTAATGTAGTGTGTCCTCGCTTCTACCTGCACTTATGGTTAATGTAGCAAGTCATAATCTGAAGCAGGCGAAGACTAAAATAACATCCTTATACTTCTTTCCGGCCCCTTTAACGACCTCCAATTATCCACATCTCCAACTTGGTCTAGAAATCTAAGTGCTTCCGTGCAAGCAAGATTCAATATTGACATCTGGAGACCTCCAGTAGAACGGATCAAATGTGTGCATGCAGTGAGAACAGTATGGTCTTTTATATCTTTACAGCATGAATATCTTTACAGATGAACAAGGCTTCCCAAGTGAATGCCACTCATGCAGTTCTGCTTTGCCACATTGACACTCTGTAAAGGCTGTAGGCTGTGGGGAGAACTGTTGAATGTAATGAGATACTGCATACATGCATAGATCTTCCCACTGCAGTGTAGTATCTGGTCACGATGCATATGCTGGTTATGGATGTATTTCCCAAAATGAAGATCTTCAGTGGAGTACTGCTTTTACCAATGGTGAATACTGATTTTGCATATCTTTTCTAAAGAAAACGAGAGGCATGCACTGCTACTGTACACTGCTGAATTGTCTTGAATAATTGTTAGGGTTTTTATTGACCCACTCAGGGTGTTATTGATCTGGAAATAAAGACAGATTTTTCTCAATTGATTAGGTATTTTTTATAAGCGCAAACCTGTTGTGAGCTTTAGCGCTGTTTTTTGTTGTATTTGTTTATCAGGAAATTTTCACAGTATGTCTGATAATATTATTTCTTCTGGAGAAAGTCTTTTTTGTTTTATTTTGGCTAGAATAAAAGCAGTTTTTATTTTTTATGAACCATTTTAAGGTTAAAATTATTAGCGCCTTTAAGCTGTAGTTTTTTTTTTTTTTTTTTTGATTAATCTACAAAATAAACCATCGTTATACAATAACTTGCCTTATTACCTGCCTAGTTAACCTAGTTAACTAAATCACTTATTAGAAATGAGCTGATATAACTATTATGTTTAGAAATGTTAAACAGATATTGGGGGAAAAAATAAATAAGGGGGCAAATAATTATGACTTCAACTGTATATTGTACAAAATAATTGGTTGAACACAACTGATTTGTGTTGAGACAACATGACTTTACAGTACTTATTAATTTGTACAAATTTAAAGTGGACTGAACATAAAACCATTAAGTTGTCAGAAAAAAACCCTCAAGAATTGTGTTGTTTCCATTTAGATAAGTAGTTTGATCAAACAGAAAATGTCATATTTAGAGTCTATTAACTTTTTTTTTAAAAAAAGGTTTTATATAGGGCTGAGCACAAAAAAAAAACATTGTTTTGATCAATTGTTCACTAAAAAGTAATTTACTTTAAGTAATTTAATGACCAGACTAAACACTACTTAGAATCCCTAAAAAAATCTCAGCATAAACAGTAGAAATTAAACTTAATTCTTTATATTTTAACCAAACATGGCCCTTTAGCATTATTAAAATATAACACCTAAAGAATAATAAAAGTTATATTTATCAAATCAATAAACATTTTAATAATTCCATGTACTGACATAAGTTTCTGACTCAATCCATCCATTTGATAAAAAATGTTCAGTCATCTTGACAAATGTAATCTTCTTTAGTTGAAAAATAGAAATGATTAACCTAACTCTGATCAAACCTAAATTTGGACTCAATGAACATCTAATAGACATCTGACGATAGTCTGAAAATATGCATTTGATCTGAATAGTCTATTTTTTGGACTCTTGTTAGATATGTGTTAGATATTCACTGACAGCCTTAATTAGCTAAAACGTCTAAATGTGCATGTCTTTTAGACCAGTGCTTCTCAACTGGTGGGTCGAGGGAACATTTTCCAGTGGGTCGTAGAGTATGTGGTCAAAAAAACAAGTTAAATATTTTTACTTATTTTCTTAAACCAGACTTTTATTTTGAATTGCATGCTCGACAACCCTACCATTTGACATGTGAAATTTAATTTAATTTTAGAAACAAATATGTCGAAGGGCAAGTACGACACCGAATATGTAAAGTATGGATTAACATTTATTTACGACAAAAAAAAGGCTTAAAGCCTCAGTGTCATATGTAGTGAAGTAATCTCAAAAGAGGACATGAAACCTTCTAAATTAAAACAACATTTAGAAACCAGACAACATGTTTTATTAACAGTTCAGTTTAGTTCATTTTAACTGAACCTTTCCTTACCCTAACCACTGTTTACAGTATATGTCGCTTTTACTTTGTAATATTTGTATAATTCGATACATTTTGTTAAATGACAGCAAGAAAATATTGTTTATTTGTAAGTCTTGGTTATTTTTATTTATCTGTCACTACTTGTTTATGTTAAAAAATAAATACAATTGAATTATAATTCCTAAAATTGTATTATAGTTCCTAAAAATTTGGATCGCGGCTTGATGACCATGTAAAAACGTGGATCCATTGGCCAAACCAGTTGAGAACCCCTCTATTAGACGTCTCTAAAACCCAAAAAATGGATAAACATTCATACCTACCAAATTTCAAGAATAAGTAGTTAGCCAGTGCTAGCAAGCTTTTTTGAGTTTGTAAAACGTCTAATAGGCATCCCAATCTAAATGTTTAGTTAATCAAGGCTAAATTAGAGCTGTCAGTGAACATCTAATATTATTCATTGAAAAATATAGCACGCACACTCTGCTTCTCTGAATTGATTTATTTAGATTAACTCTTGAATTTATTTACAGTATTTAAGGCAAGTATAAGTGTAGTTAATTCACCTAAAACTGAAAAGTAATCCCTTACTTTACTTTTTTCAGCTGAAAGGTTATTCAGTTACAGTAACTATTCATTCTTTTTCCTTCTGCTTAGTCCCTTTATTTATCAGGCTTCGCCACAGTGAAATGAACCTCCAACTATTCAAAAATATGTTTTACGCAGCGGATGCCCTTCCATCTGAAACCCATTACTGGGAAACATCCATACACTTTCACATTAACAAACTACATACAGTATTAGTTATTCAGTACACCTATAGCATATGTCTTTGGACTGGGGGAAAACCATGCGAACACAGGGATAACATGCAAACAAAGCCACTGTGCCACCACAATAATTATTTACTTTGTAATAATTACACCCAATACTGACATAAAAGTGTAACAATCCTTTTAAAAGTAAAACCTTTTTTGCATGCAACCTAGATCAATGCATGTTGAGGTGAAAAGGACCAGTCATTTAAGCTTCTGACAATACAAGCCTTATGATAGTGAAAGTGCAGTACATTCGGATTTGAACATTTGTTTTTATATTTTGATGGCTTAATTTGCACCTAAAGCTGTAATGATCCTCAGATTCCCAATTAGTTCTGGTGGCCTGGGCTCTCCTAACGTGGCATATACTGTTTGCCCTTGCAAAAATAGCACTATGGGTATAACAAATACTGTTTGATGAAAATATCCAGTAGAAAATCCTGCATTTAAAACAAAACCAATCATTTTTATGTTTCTCTGCAACACAAGAAGAAGAATTAAGCAAAGACCCCCCCCCCCCCCCCCCCCAGCTACCTAAGCAAACTGTGAAAGTGACAAATTAGACTGTAAAATGTTATGCCTTTAAGATGCATGCAAATTGACCACCCGCAGAAAGTTTTTAAATGTCACCATTTGTCGTTTTGCTGACAGTTCTTCCACGAGCCGGCGTGATCTCAGCTGAGGCGGCACACCTCTGCTCAAATCCAGATGTTGTCCTAAAGCTGCAGACTCGCTTACACCCATGACTCATTTACGGTATCATTTCAAGTAGGTGTAAGAGTGTTTACATAGTAAAGGTTACACATCAGAGCTGTGAATATATTAAAGCCATCTGTATTTAAAAGCCAGTGAGCATGAGGCGCATTTAAAGAGGCTGGAAAAGAAGTCTCTTTGGAGCACAAGCCAACAATTATTAACTTCAATTAAACTGTCAAATTAGAAAAGAAGAGATGATGTAAATGACCTTGCTGCTGTTATTAACATTTGGTTTAGTGTTGACAGTAATTGAATAGCAATGGTTATATTTATATATATTCACACAGATATGGAGGCAAAATGATGAGCCTTCCCGTAAAACTTGAATGAAGGGAAGATTTATTTTGACACATTTGTCCATTACTTTTTCCCTGATGCGCAATAGTTTTAAGAACACACACTGTAAAAAAAGTCCAGATTTTCACAATATGTTACTGTAATTTTCACAGTAAATTACATTAATATCACTTGACAAGATTTAACTGTAACAATTCACAGTATGTGTTGTATTCATAACTTTATTGTAAAATTAAGGCAGGTTGCATGATTACAGCAAATTACTTATTGTAAAAAGGTCTTTATCTTTTGCATGTTAGTTATAGGAATTCAAACTCTTTTTATTTCATTCAACGTAGACATTTATACAAATGATCTTTTATGGTAGTATTGGCACTTATTTTGATATTTAGAAATAACATGTTATTGCAGCTCCAAAACCAATTTGGTTACATCTTCAAAAATAACTTAAAAGAAAAATCATCCTGTTTTAAAACGACATGAATGTCATAGTAAAATGTCATTTTTGGTTAGTTAATTTAGTTTAGTTTATAAGGGTAACATGGAAATATGAAAACATTTTTAATGAACATAATTTTGTGCTTAGCCACAAACATGATAAACTGGAACAAAAGTAATTAATTCATAAATCCAAACACTGCTTGACAGTAAAATATAGTTAATTCTACAAGATAATACTGTGAAATCACAATAATGGACTCCACTATCTACTGTGAACTTACACCATATGGCTGTAATTTCACAGAAATTCAATGTAACAAAATCCCAGTCAATTACTGTGAACTACCTCACGAAATGTGCTGTGAATTTACATACAGTATTTTACTGTGAACATAATGCAAATATTAGCCAGTAATTAATTTAAGGTATTTTTTTACATTGTGTTTCTAATAACTCATGTTTATCTTTGTCATGATGACAATAAAGAATCTAACTGAGGTTTCTGAGAGTCCTTGTAGCAAACTTCTGTGCGTGTTCCCTCAACAAAGCAACCAATCGTCTTATGTTTTTTTTTTTTTTTTGCTGATATTCACTTATTCTTTGTTTAATTAATTTATTTAATCATATATAAACTATATGATCATTAGTCATTTATTTAATGATCATTATATCATTGGTCACACTTTATTTTGAGGGTCTGTTTGTTGAATTTAAGTTACATTGAATCTACATGCCAACTAATTATCAGTAGACTGCTAGGTTAGGGTTAAGGTTTGTGTAAGTTGGCATGCACTTGTAAAGTTTCTTATAGTCAGTTAAGTGTCTGTTGAAGGAGCAGCACCAACAGATATTAAGCAGACAGTCTACTAACACTCAAATGGACCATCCAAATAAAGTGTTATCCATTTTATTATTCATAAGTTAATGATTTGATTAATATTATTGATTATTATTTGTCATTTGATTGTTTTTATATTTTATTATTACTATTTTCATATAATCATTGCTTCATTATTAGTAATTTTTCCATATTGTTATAATTTTATGACTGTGTGGATTCAAGGGACACTTGTTTTCATAAGTAAGAGAATGTCTCCACTTCAAGGTCTGTATTGTCTGGACAATGTTGTGAAGCAGGCATTTTCAATTGTTGTTGCTTGTGGTATAATAACACTTGTTGGATTTATTCTGGTCAGATGAAGTCTGAACATTAAATCATATGCAACTAAGATTATTCAATAAACTCTGCTCTTTCTTTATCCTCATAACTTTATTTTCTACTTCTGCTCCTCTCTGGCTTTTTCAGTCAACTCCTATATTGATAGGGGACTGTTATTCAGTTAAATACTGGTTAACAGGTTTGGGAATTGGGCGGCTCTGCTGGCTTGTTGTCTGGATACCCAAATCTTTTCTAACTGGATCTGGCGTCCAGGGTTAGATCTTATTCATCTGGCATTAAGGGTGTGATCTAACAACAGTAAATAATATTTCACTAGTTATTTTGCAAGATACTAGTATTTAGCTTAAAGTGCAATGAAAACTAGGTTAATTAGAATTGTTAAGCAAGTTTGGTTAATTAGGCAAGTCATTGTTTTACAGTGGTTGGTTATGTAGCGAAAAAATTACTATGTATTCCAGCCTTACAAAAAGAAAAAAAGGTTTCTTTAGAAGACAAAAAATATTATAGGAAATATTTTTACTGTGTAAAAAAAATGTAACATCTCTTGTGAAATAATATGTAAAAATAATAGAATATCAGGGCTAATCATTTTGCCTTCAACTGTATATTCCAGTATATATTAAATTTTGTTTATATCAAGAATAAACAAAATGTAAGTACTTTTAAACTCCCATTGTTTCCTTGGGTCACCCTTGACCAGTGGTAGCATACTTGTCATATTTGATAGCATAAGTGTGGGTTAAGGTGTGAGGAATGGTCAACAATGTGATTACACGCAATTATAGATAAACTCATATGCAGGTGTTAAATCAACTAGGGCTGAACGATGTTAGAAAAATATGACCTTGTAATATTTTTTTTTTCTCTGTGATATATATTGCAATAGAAATACAATTTCACCAGATGACCTAAGTAGATCTATTTGTCAAGTCATTCATTTAAGCTGATTGGGATGATTTTGCAGAGGAGTGAATTATAAATATATTTTATATAATTTACTATATACAAATAATAAACCAACTACAGTCATAAATAAACACAATGGAGCAATTATTAAAGTGAAATAAACAGTGCTTTATGGTTTTCTGGAGGGAGTCTAACTGTAGTCAGGTACAAAATCTGAATAATCAAACGTAAAGTAAATTTGCATAGTCTTCATCATATAAATAATTCAATAAAATGTTTCTTTATTAAACTTCTTTTTGCACTATCAAATGCTCTCTTCACAGACGCAGGCCTCATAAACACATGCAGATAATATTTCACTCTATTAAGGTTCAATACTGCAGCGTCTCCACAAATCTACATATGTTTTTACCTGTGGTTTCTGGTCATCTATAGGCTCGTCCAGGGATGGGCAAAAATACATTAAAATGTATTTTAAAGTAAAATTCAAAATACCTCAATTTTATGTGTATCAAAATAAACTACTAAATAAAATACTGTATTTTAAAAATACTACAAAATACTTTTACAAGGGAGCATGAAATTTCTTTGCAAACCTTCTATCGTCAGGCTTATTCGATCAATCCTCTTACCATCAAACTGATTTAGTGAAGCAAATGGTTTGACAGCAACAGCATTTCTCAGAGCAACTTTAAGTCAGCTTCTCTGCCGCCTCATTCACCTCTACTGTACTTGAATAGGTATTCATAAACTTTTGTTTCTCTTTGACTTTAGTTTCAATTTTGTACAAATGTCATACATAAAGTCCTGTCTTGAGGATGATATCTGGATGAACAAATCACTGTAAAAAATCACTTTAAAAACCATCTAATGCAGAAAATGAGCGAACATAGTACTATATTTCTTTGTTATGTTTGCTTCCATTGGATGGCCAGTAAAATTGACACCATCTCTTAACATGTCTTATATTTTAAAAGGGTGATATGTGAAAAGGTAATTTTAATTTTCATTCATTTTTTAGCGTAGTCTCTTATTTATGAACAGCAGAATTAACTATTCCAGCATATGTTTTACACAGCCGATGGCCTTCCAGCCGCAACCCAGTACTGGGAAACACCCATACGTACTCATTCACACACACACACACACATACACACACGTACACACACGTACACTATGGCCAATTTAGTTTTTTCAATTGGATTGTGGGAAAAACTGGAGCAACCAGAGGAAACCCACGCCAACACAGGGAGAACATGCAACAGAAATGTCAACTGACCCAGCCAGAACTTGAACCAGCGACCATCTTGCTGTGAGGTGACAGTGCTAACCACTGTGCCTCCATACCACCCTCATTTCATTACATTTTTTTGTTCACATAATTTTTTAAGCTTTCTTTTTCCAATTGGAATCTTCAATACTTAATGTAAAATCATGATTTCTGAAAACTACTAGCATCTCCCGTTTTAGTAAGGATATCTCTAAACAATGAAGTTATCTGCTTTTTCTTCATATATACATCCTGCTGCTGTGTAACGGAAGTCTGGTGTTTTGGCCAGACTGCATTAATTGGAGTATTATTAAATATTTGTGTCTCATTGTGCCACTTTAACATCTTTCCTCTTCATTAACTAGAGCACCTGCAGATCAGGCATTTGAAACAGTCAATGAAGTTTTGTAGGAATCACCACTGTAGACTTTTTTTTATGTTGTTATTTTCTTGGCATCACATCAGCAATCCATCTAAAACTACCATTATTTGTGAAAACAAATTTGAGAAAGCATTAATCTGAGGCCACATTTTTATGAAGTCATCAAGTAGACTTCATACAAAGTGTTTTGCAGTATTTTAAAATAAAATACAAGACACTTGTCAATATGTATTTTGATACAAAATATTCACCTATTTTCATAAATCCCATAAAATACAAATGACAAAAGGCTATTTTGTATTTAAAATGTGTATTTGAAATACATGCATCATAAATACTTCCCATCCCTGATCCCATCTCAATATTGCATATCTTGCGATGTGACAATTGTGGACACACATGGCGATATCGATGCTCAAATGATATATTGTGCAGCCCCGTGTCTTGATAAGTGCACACATGTATTTACACAATATGTACATTGTAACAATAATTAATTTCAGAGTTAGTTAAGCCCACTGAATATATTCATTTTAATCACATCTCATTAAAGAGCACACACTTTACCCCGTTTCAAGATTTAAGTCTTTTGTGTCTCCAGAATGTGTCTGTAAAGTTTCAGCTCACCCATCAGATTATTTATTATACCTTTCAGAATGTTGGATTTTCTAGCTCTGAACACAATGGAGCTGTTTTTGTTGCCTGTGCCTTTAATGCTAGTTCTCCCCGCCCACCGTTCCCATGTACTTGTCAGAGTGTGCCTCAATCTCCACCTCGGCTGTGTCAGATAAACTGCACAGTGACGGACATGAAAGATCTCGTAATGTTTATGAGAAATACTACAGTAAGAACTTTCCCAATGATTATTTGATGTATTTGCTGTGGAGTTAATTTACGTCTTTTAATGAGTCTCACACAGTGTCCTTACAAAGTTCATGCACATACACCGACAAACACACACAGTGTGCATTTAACTTTGCACTGTTTTGCATGGCAAATGTGACAGGATACATAATGAAATCCACTGCTGTATGGATATCCATTATGTTAATGTACAAAATAAAACTGTTTTAGTGTCTTCTTCTTTTATAATTTTTCTGACACGCAGCTGTGGTGATAAGTAAAGCAGAAGTAAATCGCTGTAATTCTATACAAACATGCACTGTTTTAAAAACGGTTTAAACTTGTAAAACTCATTCTTGATTACATTTGATGATGATTGATGATCACAGAGAGCCCAACAGATCTTTTAATACCAGTTGCTTTGCTCATGTCCTGTCTTGTTGATATGATTATACGCGTTACTATGAATACATGTTAATATACAGCTGTCAATCAATTCGGTGGGCTGAGAAACCGCACTACTATTTCATGTTGTGGTCATCCTCAAAATTAAAGGGATTTGGATCCTATTTTAACATCAGGAAATTTAAATAAATAGACTTTTTGTCTTTAAATCACCCTAATATGACTGTGAACACACTTTACCTACACACATTTCTGTCCCAACATTGGATGCTTTTTTACCCTTTTGCTCTCACATTAAAATGAATTCAAAGCTAAAAATATTTCTAATCTGTGTAAGCAATCTTGTTGCTTGTTTTTGGAAATAACAAGACCTTGTTCTCTTTTTAATCTAAGAACTAATTTAGCATGTGCAAAAGATCGACAAAATTAACCCATTGGACAAGAGCTCAGAAAAGCTTAAATTCCATCAGTTTGATTAAAAAGCAGATTAATTTGCCAATTACAAAGAGCCGCACTTAATTACTGATTCTAGGTGAATACAAGCTCAGAGTGCCGCTATTGTTCTAGGATGCTAATGAGAAAAAGCAAATTCAAATAGCTGGACTGCTTACAAGCCAAGAAGATTAGAGTTAGTAATTAAACTCTTGTCCTCCATATTAGGCAGCTCAGTCCAAACAGCTTGTGGAGCGTTTTTGTCCTTCGGAATTGCAATTTTATTTCCATCACTCATTTTATTTTGGGGGGAACGGTGGTATTTTTTCAATGAGTGAAAAATATTTGTCATATCTGTCCCTGTGCTCTGAGAGACAAGCAGAAACAAGTGAACATGGCAGGGTGATCAGCTGGAATCTCCATCACCACTAAAACAGTGAGTGTGCAGAGCCTTCGATGTGCTGTCAGCTTCAAATGACGCACCTGATGCCAACACTGACACACCGGAGGAACACAAAATAAACAGTTGTTTTGCAGACAACAGGACTTTTGTCCCCCATCTCTTATTGTAATCCTCGTCTCTCCCTCAACTATCGCCGAACTGTCTTTCCAAGCGGAGACATTTGACAACAGAGAGACACTTTGTAAAGCTTCCACCGGTGCAGAGTCTATATTTCCTCCATATCTTCCCTCAACACACTGTGAGTTTAGAGATAGTACAGCGGTGCGTCTGCTGGAGAAACAGTGAATTAGATAACAGATGCTCAAGTATCAGTTGCGTGTAAAGTGGAAAGTCCTTGATATTCATCTCACGGTCAGCTGTCATTTCAGGAGGCATGTTTCTGGAGGCAGGACGGTGTGGGAAGAGTTTCCTATAATGGCTGTTGTTCTCAGGTGTCTGTACTGTATCTGTCATTATAGCTACATGAGCAATCATAGGAGATAATGGTCTGGACGCTAATAACCCTTACCTTGTTTACTTGTGTTATCTGGCTGTGTTTGTTCATATGGGATATTCTTCAGTGTGACTTCACTGGTGGTATATGTGTGTGTGTGTGTCACTATTATTAAGACATTCTACACTGCAGTTCAATTTGCTACATGAAACAAGTATCTTTTGTTCAAATATTACTTCAAGTTTTTGTACTTAATGGAAAGTGCTCTGTCAACTTAACTTTCGAATATATAGAGAAGAAGTCAAACAACTGTTAAAGTCAGCATGACTTTGCTAAGAGTAAAAATAATAAACTATTGTTATTTTTAAATGTATCTTTGCACATTAACATTCTTTATCATATACCACAATCTTCCCCCCAACCTTGCAATAACTTTTCTTCACTTTTGGTCACATGGAAGGCATTTTGGACACGTCTATTATTGCTTTAGGGTTGGGCTATTAGTTTGTCTCGTTTCTACCCTGCAACACCCATCTACCAACCAGCCAAAAAAAATCACGCACCACCATACATTGTTTTTTTCTCATTTGAGGAGCATTTGAATTGGATGTATGTCATAATATGGGAAAAAAGGGAGTATTGTGCTGACTTAAAAGGCAAATATATCTTAGCATGAAATGTCAACCCAGGCTCAATCTTGAAACGTACCTCTATATACATTTCTGAAGACCATCAAATACAGGAGATACATTTTATTTTTTATTTTTTATTTTTTTTGTTTTCTTAAATCTACTAGAGGCTGTTTTGTATGCTTTTTGAGATTTCAAATTTTTCTCACAAGTGACATTCACACCTGCTGTTCTCTCGTAAATCCATCAGAGGCTGCTGTTGACTGACTGAATGACTGACTTACTGACCGATCGATTGACTCACCCTCCTCCTTCCCTAAGCCCAACCAATAGTATTTTAAAAAGCAAAGATTGACCTATATCCCACCCTCTTCCCTTAACCCTACCGACAGTTTTAAAAAGCAATTTAGAAAAAGAAAAGCCCTTGTCTGATTTTTAGCACGTTTTACCACATTCTCACCCTGTTATTTACTTATTTTTAATATTATTTTTTTGGCTTCTGTTTTTGTCTTACCTGCCGTTCTTCACCAGACTCGAACCCCGTCATCATGGTCATCTCCTCTCTGCGTCTCAAATCCACTGACATGGTGAGCTAACTGGACAAACTGGTAGCAACCAGAAAGCCGTCCATATTAAGGTGTAATAATTCAAGATCTCCAGACATGTATATAGAGCTACATTTTCAGAATGAGCCTATGTTGTCAAATGTTATTGCAAATGTTTTAACCATTCCACCAAACTGTACAGTTCAGGTCATTTCAATACAGAACAGTTCACTACAGGTCACTACAGGTTTTCACTGCCAACTGTATCCTCACTAGAAAAAGAAAGCTGTTTGAATACTTCACATATTGCATCTTCTGTGCACATAAGTTCTTTCAAAAGTAGAAGCGCCACAAATGAGCACAAACAGACCTCTTACTCTTCCCACACATTTAGCTGTGACTTGAACATCTCCTTAAACAACAATGGAGGACATGCAGTTGTTCTGTCTTTTGCATGTGGGTGTTTTTCACAAAAAGACGCATTTTGTTTAATCATGGTTCGTTTTTGTGCATGCTGTCATTTTATTAAGCTGAGAATACACTGAGCAATGTCCATGCCATTTCAGCAACTCACACTGTACATTTACATTACATGCAATGTAAAGCCAAAGCTCATTGTTATGTACTCCCACTGTATGGTCTGATGTCCAACAGCAACTGCTCACATACACATAAAATCAACATTGTTGCATCCAAAATAGTCTACTACTCAATATGTACTAAATTTGAGTTTGAATTTACTACACAACCATTAGAAAAGTATGTTCTATATAATATGAATAAAGTTCAGACATGCATCCAACTTTTGTCATTATCACGAGACCTACCCACGTCAGTTGTGTAGCTTCACTACCTTTCAGGAATTTTCTCACATGGAGTCCTTCCAGGTTGGACCGAGTTTGGACATGCCTGACCTAATTGTATGAAATAAAATTAAAACTACAACATTTTTTTTTTTTAACTTTTCTAACAAGACTGTACATTTTAAATATATTAAGAGTATACCATACCCTTTTACCTGTTTCTGTGTGTGAAATACACTATATGTCTTTGTCTATTTCTGTTTTTGTGCAGGTGCAATGATGGCAAACACACAATCGATTCAGTTCAACTCAATCAGTTTGTCGCTCTGATTCAACTGTGTGATTCTCTCGTGTGGGTCAACCAAAATTTCTGACATCTCAGGAAAATCATCCAACCATCCAATTGCCGATTAAGAGAGGCCTCTCTGTTCCCTCTGTATTCACACGGCATTACAAATGGCATGACAAAGCTAAAATTCAGCCTGATTCACAGAAGAATTTGCAAATTGGCTCAAAGTCAGACCAAAATCACACAGTATATTCCTGGCTACAGTGTCATGTCTCAGCTGTGTATTTCAAAATAGCACTTTCTGTGTTGTCGTTCTGCTGCTTGTTGCACACACTGGTGACAATTCTCTGTAAACTATTGCATTTATCAGCAAGTATAGCTAAACCCTTTTGGTATCGTACTGTTGTGCTAGGGACTCACGTGAAAGGGTGTCAAAGAAGTCAAAAGGTACAGTTCACTATTTAGGTACCTTTGACAGTGGTATGGAATACCGGACTGTACTGTTCCAAACTCCACCAGATTAAGTTAAAAATTGACAAAAGACCATTATATTACATACAAATTTACATAAATTCCATAAGACATAAACACCTTCAATAAATTGACATACAGTATTAGGCATGGGACGATAGCCGTGGTTTGGAAAGGACAAGGTTTTAAAACCGCTTAAATTTTCTGTTACTCCGTTCCTACGATATATATATGTTGTTTTTTTGTTTAGTTCGTTTATTTACATGTATTTTATGACTTTTATTTAGTTTTTTTAGGGCAAGAATCATTTATGCACCTACATACAAGCATGCTATTGAACTGAAAGAAAGAAACAAATCTAAAGGTGGCTTTTCAAGTTGTGAAGAAATCTAAAACTTCTTGAAACTAAAAAATAACAGACATCAATGATTTATTTTTAATTATTTTCTGTTTTATAAATAAAATAAATTGTGTTCAATGGGGGAAAATTTGTTGTTTGTTACCCAGACATTTGAAAAGAACATATTTCAGAGCACTAATCACAATACCGTGAAACCTCGATTTATTTATTTATAAGGCTTTTGTATCGTCAGAATCTTATACCGGTCCATGCCTAAGTATCCATACTACGTATCATACAAATCAATATAAACTCAATTTATTGAGTTCCTTGGTTGTCCTAAGTGAAGTTTTGCCAAAAAAAAATAACTGTCAGTCATATTAAATTGACAGCGTGCATAATAGACAGATCTAACCTAATTGATTGGGTAAATGTTTGGTCACAAACTGAATATGTCCTAATCGGCTTAATAAGTGAAGACACATTAGCATACATGTTTTCCACTATACAAACCAGATCTGACTGCATAGCAGTTGTGCTTGTGCTAGATATATACTGCAAGAACAGAAGCATCTGTGCCAAAAGTTGCAACCAACCCACAAGGTAGCTACCTTTTGGGTAAGAGGGGAAGAAAGTGCTTCTTTTTGATGTCAAATGCCATTTTTGTCAACAGCAGAGGTTTGTGTTGAAACACTGTTCTGGCTGAGAGGACCCGAAGCCTGGATCTTCTGTGTCTCTAAGCCCTTAAGCTCTGTACAAGTCCTCAGACGCTTGTATATACTGCAGCTTTCTTGATGTTTTGAGCCTGGAATAACCTGAGCGAGGATCTTTTAAATGATGGCTTCTGTCACTTAGATGTCTGGGGTTTTAAGCTGGGCTGATCAGACATGCTTGTTTTCTGCAGACAGTCCTTGTTTTCATGTCCCATTTCCAGAAATGTCCCAATTTTCAGCCTGCAAGTACTAGGGCTGTCGATTTAATGATTTGTTTTTATTAATTAGTTATGGAAATAATAATGTGTTAAAGTGAACTAAATGAATGTATCTGCCCTGCCCCCAGACCTACAGTATGTAGGTCATTCGTGTAGTTGATTGGTGACGAACATTATGCAGGGCAACAGCTCACTGCATGATGTAGAATGCAGTTGTATGTGCCTAATTCAAGATATTGGGTCATAAATGCCCCTTACAATCTCATACGAGTTTTGATCTCATATTTATATCCAATAAATTTCAATATCAGACATCAAAGTGCATCACATGAAGGCTGTCTTACTAAATTATTTAGTCCCAGATATCCAAATGTGAAACAGTGAATAAGAAGTCAATGTTCTGAATAGAACTTTTCTAGACGCAATATTGTCTTCTTTTGCTCAGGTTTGTCAATATAACCACAGCTGAACTTTTGTGTGTTGGATAAACTGAAAAGAAAATGTGCCCTCCTAAATGAACTGTGTTTAGGATCAGGTGAAGCAATGATTCATTGGGCCATTCATAAATAGTCTTTTGATTAATTCCGGAATGAACAAGATGCTTAAACAAATGAAATAGGTATCAAATAAAGTCACATCAAAACATATACAAAAGAAAATTGATTTGATACCAGTTGCTTGCTTCGATCGCAAAACAACATTAAATTTCCATCTAACGTTGGCGTCAAAAAACACATCAATTAAAAGTTAATAATACTGACCATAAAATGTATTTTTTTTTTATTAAAACTGCTTTTATTCAAGACAAAAGAAATAATACCTCCAGAATACGACTCCAGAATAATTATTTTCATTTTATAGGAAATACTGTGAAAATGTCTATGGTTTGTTAAAGATCACTTGGAAAACATTTTTTTAAATTAACAGGAGGGCAAAAAAGATGGACTGTGTCTGTACAGTCCATCTGTAAAATTGTATCTGCAAAGTTAAATGTGTTACATTAGTGATGTATGAAAAAAAAAAAAACTTTGAATAATTGTTTAAATAGTTTGTGATGTATGTTAAAGTGTGCCTTCTAAAAGTACAAGTGGCCCCTGCCCGGCCCCCTGTTACTCTGGTCTATAACTGCCACTGATTGGACGCCCTGACCTGCACATTGTGTACAGGGAATGTCTCTCTTATTAGATAGGCAAGAATCAGCTAGTAGATTTCTCTGTTAACAAGCTGATGATCTGAATCAAGAGTTTTTAGTAAGGAAGACATACAAATTGTGCAGGGCGGGAGAACTGGAATTGGAAACCACTGCCCTAGAATACACGTGAAAACCAAATTATGCCTTGTGCTTTAGCACCCATGTGCTGTTTTTCAATGTTTATGGCTGACATTTGCATTATACATGCAAGCTTTATCCAATATGTTGCTGTCTCCATGATAACAGAAGCATTCACTTCCAGTAATGATCATGCATGCTTTCAGCTCCGTATCATGTGGAGATACCAATCAGACTGTAGGGAACTGCAAACAGCCGTAAGACACACAGACACACAGTTCCCTTCAATGGACCTCATCCATTTACCAGGGCTGCTAATGAGTAAACCATGGTGACGACACTGTTGAGATTGTTTCACAATGACAATAAAACGAAAACGGCTATTAAATGTTTGTGAATTTTCCCTCTCTGCAAAACCAGTTGTCTAATTTCCATGGCGATAATTGCAGGCCGTGTCACCTGACACCTGGTCATTACAGCATGTGTGGAGCTTTGGCACAGTTTCGCATTCAATATTGAAGCGACAGAAGATGAGTGTTACCTCTCGCGCTCTCCACCTCCCTGCATTAATGACCGCTTTATTGGTTCATTAGGAATTCTGTAACCTGTGCAAGGTAATGGAGTCTAATGGAATACAATCACAGCTCTCGGCAGCTGTAATGAAATCCAACCTCTCGGTGCGGGAAGATGCATCGTGACCTTGATATCGTAATTGAAAACAGCTGATATGAATGGAAATACAGAGAGAATTTGAAATGAATTAAAGCTGTTTACACTGTAGAAAAATGAATTTAGAGGTTTGAAAAATCTATAGAATTTGAGGTCTCATGTTGTATAGTTGAATTATAAGAGTTCAATACATGGAAAATGACATACCGTGAGCCTCAAAGTTGTTTCCTCATTCTCATGTAAATCATGTAAGTGTAAAATATTGGTGAAAAACAGCCAATCAGAACAAAACACAGACTCTGATAATCAGCTAAGAACTATTAAAATGATTTCCCTAGGCTTTTCCCTTTAATTTTAAATATATCTAAGCTTGCGTTAAACCTGCTATGTATGTGGGACTCTTATTTTGAAAATGGAAGAGGCAGGGAGACTAAAAAGAAGTCGTTTTTGTTATGTATTTACAGCATGTTAGAATGCAAAATGCGGCTTATGTGGATTATAAATGTTTACAGAGCCACCCGAACCGGCATAAGATCTTTTTAAATGTATCTTTTATGTTTAACGTGTATATTATGAAAATTTGCTACAAATTTTTTTTTTGATTCACAAAAGTCAATAGCTACCAGTAGTTTGAAAGTCAAAAAGAATATATACAGACAAAACAAAAATGATTCCTAGTTCTCCCAGTGATATATTTTTGTCTTAATAAAGCAAATCAAAGTGTCAGTAAACTGTATATTACTTGTACTATTATTACTTTAATACACTTTATAAGTCCGGAGTTATGGGCAGCACAGTGGCTTGGCGGTTAGCACTGTCGCCTCACAGCAAAAAGGTCGCTGGTTCGATTCCTGGCTAGGCCAGTTGGCATTTCTGTGTGGAGTTTCCATGTTTTCAGTGTTTGAGTGGGTTTCTTCTGGGTGCTCCAGTCCAAAGACATGTGCTATAGGTGAAATTGGGTAAAAACAATTGGCCATATAGTGTATGAGTGTGTGTGAATGTGTGTTTTCCAATACTGGGCTGCTGGTAGGGCATCCGCTGCTTAAAACATATGCCGAATTAGTTGGTGGCTCATTCCACTGTGGCAACCCCTGATCATTAAGGGACTAAGCCCAAGGAAAATTAATAAATGAACAAAGTCTGGAGTTAAAGCTATTTCATTATGGCAACCCAATGCAAACTAAGTTTTACAACAGAGGAAGAAGACGTGACTGTGATGTACTTGTCAATATGGTACATGTGTATATACTGGATGATACAACCTACAGTATATGGAAAATGACATTCACATGTTGGATCTCGGGAAAATTTTCACAGATTCTCAGTGTTTGATACATGCCATGATACAACAGGAAGCATGCACTTTAGATACTGTACAGTAGTCATGAACATCCTCAGGACAGTTTTAGTTTGAAATGGAACAAACAAAACAGCAATTAAACAGTCTGCTTTAAATCTGATTGTTTAACAGGTTGACAGTATGTAAAAACTTGAAGAGCTTGAGAGAAGATTTCTCAAGTTAGAGCAAACTACAAAAGGTATATGAAGAGATACAGAATTGCAGTGTTTCTCCTTGTGTCAAACTTTAAGCTTTACTTTAATCGTTTCACATTGTCATGCTTCCATTCTCTCCGCTGAGATCACAGACTCTGGAGGACAGGCGGAAAATGACAAGTGCAGCTACTGGAGAGTGATTGGTTGTGGAGTGGCTCTGAGTGTACATTTAGAGACTGAGAAAATACACCGCAGCCCTTAAGAAACCGTTTTTTCTATAACCGTGCATTCCATTTCTTAACTTCCCAACACATTTATAGGAAACCAAAAACGATCAAACCTAAAATGTAGCTTTCAGTGGAATAGAAGCAATATATAAAAAAGTTTCTAAGAAAACTTCTTAATAACTGAAGATATGATCCCTCAGTGGTCATAAAAGACCTTTTCCAATACTATTGTTTCTGAGAGGGAATTTATAGTTAAACATCCATTTCAGATTTACCATCTAAGATTCCTGTCATGTTCTGTTTAACAGACAATTAAACCAGATCAGAAGCTAATAGGAAAATTTATTCTGCACTAGGTTGCCTTGCCTCCTCACCATCTGTTATGTGAAAACGAACGAAATATTAGATGAAATAAATGCAATTTAAATACTTTCCTGTTGCTGGCTCGGGCTTGTGTGGCCCAAAGAAAATGAAGGAAAAAAATGCATCTGTCGCTGTGTTTACATCTAATTTGCACATTAAACGGGCAAGCAAATAGGAGGCAATGCTAATGAAGTTGTAAGATTGTTTCCAGGCTCTGACTAACACTGCCTGCTTGTTAAGGTGGGATCTTGTATTAATGTAACTGAGCGTTAATTGTGTTTGTATACAATATGATAATGTTCTCTATGCCTCATTCACAGTGGCATGGCCAAATCAAGTGATGAAGCCTGATGATTGCTGTCATGTTGTAACATTTAAATTCGCTAAACAGAACAAGCTTATGTTGCCTGCATTAAATAGCATGAATGTAAGTAACATATACACAGAATAATAATAATTCAAAGGTGATTCCAATTGAATTTACTTATTTTTTAAGATAAGTGGTTGAAAACAATTTATTTGGGCTGATTTTAAACTAACAATTTAAGTTGAACATTAATAAATTTAATTTGTTTGTTTAAATTCAGCCCATATAAATTATTTGCAACAGTTTTGCAGAAACCATTTTGTTAGCTATTTAAGAATATGATAAATAAACAGTGTGATGTGGCATGAAACACACGTTTAAAATGTCTCACTTCACAATTCTTTAAATCCTTCTACTTGCTGTTTCCTTTCACAACCCTCTAGTTCTTTACATAAAAATGCCCTTAAAGTGAAAAAGTAAATGTGCATTGGACTATCTAATAACAGCTTGCATACACACACACACACACACACACACACACACACACACACACACACACACACACACACGGATTAAACCTTGATTTTGGTTGTTCATTACTGTGGTCAAGAGGAGCTATAGATGTATAACTGTACTGGCTGACAATGAGAATATAGAGTCTGATTCTTTCCGTAAATAGACAGCATGGGGTTTTGCTGCACTAAACCTCATATCTTTGGACTCTGGCTGTAGAAAGGCCTGCTCCCTGTATTGTAATGTCTTATGACAGGCTGGTCTGCATCGGATTAGAGGCCATTCATTGTTTTCTAGGAAGAGAAAATCATCCCTGTTGTGCTTTGAAAACAAACAAAAAATCTTCATTATACATAGAAATAGATTTTTTTTCTGCTTGTTAAAAGAAAAATATTGTCCTTAATACTGTATGAGCATTTACTGTTTAATTAGAACTATTAAATCAACTATGATGAATTTTTTTTAGGTTTATTTATTCCAGTATCATCAGGACTAAATTAGCCATCCTTTATTATATACTATATCATTTACACTCACTGGTCACTTTATTAGGTACACATTACTAGCCTTAATGCTTTGTGGCATAGATTTAATAAGGTACTGGAAATATTCCTCAGAGATTTTGGTCCATATTGACATGATAGCATCACAGTTATTGCAGATTTGTCGGCTGCACATCCATGATCTCCAATTCCACCAAATCCCAAAGGTGTTTTATTGTATTGATATATGGTGACTGTGGAGATCATTTGAGTACAGTGAACTCGTTGTCATGTTCAAGAAACCAGTCTGAGATGAGTCGAGCTTAATGACATAGTGCTGGAAGTAGCCTTTAGAACAGTGGTCACCAAACTTGTTCCTGGAGGGTCGGTGTCTTGGAGATTTTAGCTCCAACCCTAATCGAACACACCTGAACAAGCTAATCAAGGTATTACAGGTATACTTGAAACATCCAGGCAGGTGTGTTGAGGCAAGTTGGAGCTAAACCCTGCAGGGACACCGGCCCTCCAGGACCAAGATTGGTGACCCCTGCTTTAGAAGATGGGTACACTGTGGTCATAAAGGGATGTACATGGTCAGCAACAATACTCAGGTGGGCTGTGGCATTAACATGATGCTCAATTGGTACAAATGGGCCCAAAGTGTGCCAACAAAATATCCCCTCACACCATTACACCACCAGCAGCAGCCTGAACTGCTGATACAAGGCAGGATGGATCTATGCGTTCATGTTGTTGATGCCAAATTCTAACTCTACAATCCAAATGTTGCAACAGAAATTAAGATTCATCTGACCAGGCAACGTTTTTCCAATCTTCTATTGTCCTTTTTTGGTGAGCCTGTGTTAATTGTAGCCTCAGTTCCCTATTCTTAGCTCACAGGAGTAGCACCCGGTGTGGTCTTCGCCTACAGTAGTCCATCCGTCTCAAGGTTCAATGTGTTGTGCATTCAGAGATGCTCTTCTGCATACCGAGTGGTTATTTGAGTTACTGTTGCCTTTCAGCTCGAACCAGTCTGGCCATTTTCCTCTGACTTCTAGCATCAACAAGGCATTTGCACCCACAGGACTGCTGCTCACTGAACATATTCTCTGTTTCGAACCACTCCCTGTAAACCCTTGAGATGGTTGTGTGTGAAAATCCCACTAAATCAGCAGTTTCTGAAATACCCAGACCAGCTCGTCTGGCACCAACACTCATGTCACATTTAAAGTCACATAGACCACCTTTCTTCCTCATTTTGATGCTCGGTTTAAGCTGCAGTAGATTGTCTTGGCCATGACATCATGCCTAAATGCATTGAGTTGCTGCCATGTGATTGGCTGATTAGAAACTTGCGTTAAAAAGCAGTTGGACAGGTGTACTTAATAAAGTGGCCGTTGAGTATACTCTACATCATAATAAAACAGTTTGTTTTGGAAATCGATGATAATTGAATAATTGAATATGATGATTAAATGTTATAGTTGACAAGATGTCATTTTTTTCCATGGACTTCTTCTCTCAATGTGCTTGTATTCGTAATTGAGATGTTTTAAAAGGAGGCCTATTTTGAATTGGAAAGAAAACTATACAATGAGTCTGCAACACATGCAAATGTTTTCTTTAGAACTAATTGTGATGTTTAAAGGCATTTTAGCCTTTCAAAACTGTAGTAAACAATCAAGTGGATTACGCAACCGCACAGAAAAGAAAAGTCATTAAAGCGGAGCGATGAGACAGAAGCAAGTTTTTTTACTGGCAGGGGTTCAGGGGAGTTGCTCGTGTCATGAATCAGAGCTGTCAGAACAGGTCCCTCTAAAGCAGCAATTCTGGAGTAAGTTGAAATCGATGCATAATTAAATATACCACTCACGTCTTTTGTGAAGCTAGAAAAAAAGAGTCCTGCATACAAACTGAGGAATTACAGCAGGGAAAATAGCTCTTATTCCCTCTGCTTTGTGTGAGTGAAAACATCAAACTGGATATTAAATGGAAAGGCGATAGATGGAAACGCACAGAAGGACAAAGTAAGATGAAAAGATGGATGCACGGATAGAAACAGAGAACTTTGCTTTGCGTCGGGTGTTTGAAAGGATGAAATGATGAAATTATGCGGTCTATTCTCCTGCACGCTGACCATGCTGACAGATGGCAGAAAGCCACGTCGAGAGAACCATTTGCCACGCAAATAAAAATGGAAGTGCAGCTCTGCATCTCAGATAAAAGCACATTTAAACTGTGCTTAGAGGGCCCTTAAACGTCTGGCACTACCATGAATGCCAGAGAGGAGGGTTGAGAGAAATCCTCCAAGTGAACATTGAATTGAAAGTAAATAAAAGCGTGCATGGCAAACCTACAAAGCTAGACTTTCATACCAATAACTTCATCTGCACTGTACTTCAGTTGTTCTGCTTTTAATTTACTGATATTATTTTTAAAATGAGAATTTCTTCAACACAGGAAAGCCATCTTAAGGGGGATTCAATGCATGCTCGGTGAGGTCAGCGATATTATTGATATTTGGTTTCATCTTGCGACAACAGTCATTTAAATTGACGCTTTAATGTAAGTCTGAATATCTCTCCAGAGCTGCGGCTTTTAAACACAAACCTCGGTACATGCTTTTGATTTGCCTGAGAGGAAAAAAAGAGATGAGAGGGAAAGGAAGACAATGGCCTCAAACAATCTGAGAATGATATTTATTATGATTTTGCACACGCTCACGCATAGCGCACACATCTGTTGGCCATTTGATCATAATTGTATTAGAGAGCACTTTTTCCCCAATGCGGTTGCCAAATGCCAAAATATATACAATGAAGGATGAAGAGAGGATGATAGGAGAAAGGCAGCAGGGCTGAAGAATAAAATCACCCAGCCAGAGTTTACACTGGCCCCAGTCTGCTTTCTAAATTGCTTTTTCATTCCAGTTATTGTGGCTTTATTAATGTGGCTCCCCTGTATTTGTATTGCGCACGTGTGTATTTGGAGGTGTTTGTGAGGCTTTGACAACTGTTTGACTTTTTGCTAAATGCTCTCCTGCCTCATTACTGTCTTTTATTGTTCCCTTTAAAATTCAGCAGAGGAGCATTTTCTACAATTAACATCAACATTTTAATTTAAAGTCTCGAAGGTTTTCCTGTCATTGATTCTGCTGGAATGAAGGCGGCATTTTGAGTGTCTGACTCACAATAGTAGTGACAAAACTACATTTTTAGCTGTTTTTAGAATTTAGTAGCTTTTAACAAGCTGTTTTTCGGATGAGTGCGGGTGATGTGTGACCAAACCTTTTAATGCCTAAGCCGAGGGTCACAGGCTTACCAATCCATCCTGCAAAAGACCAGTTCATTCAGTGAATCAGAACAATCCTTTGTCTCATGTAGCTTTATGCTATGTCTGGAAAGATGAGTCTTTGGAAACACAAGCTTTAAGCTTGAGAAAGAAGATTTCTTTATAGTGCATAGAATGAATCAGCTCTAGTGAGCTGGTCAGGTTTATTTTGCTAACAATTTCTTTATTGGTAAAAATTGTCAGTTACCAACTTTCAACGTGTGACCTCATCACAAAAATACTGTAGGCCTAATAATTAAGAGTAAATGCTAAAGTGTTTTTGATCCTAAATCAAATGTAGCATATTTATGTGTCTATGTTTGAATTTAGATGTTACAACATAGTTTCCTATCAAAAGGACAGTGTTTTTAATAAAAAGATGACATATCTTCACCAGGACTGGGTCCTAAAGGCAAGAATGACAGTCGAATACCTCAAATATGTGTATCATTTCCCCTCAAAAAATCAGTTCAGATGAACACAGGAGGTAAAGAAGGCGATTTTGTCTGTTTAAGATCAGCTGTGAAGCGTGTTTGTATCATCAGTAATTTAGAGTGCTAGTAATAAAAATCACCACTCTTAGAGATAATTTCATTCATTCATTTATTTTCTTTTCAGCTTAGTCCCTTTATTAGTCTGGGGTTCCCACAGCGGAATGAACCGCCAACTTATCCAGCATATGTTTTACGCAGCGGATGCCCTTCCAGTAGCAACCCATCACTGTGAAACATTCATACACACTCATTTACGCACATACATCACGGTCAATTTAGCTTACCCAATTCACCTGTACCACATGTCTTTGGACTTTTGGGGGAAACCGGAGCACCCGGAGGAAATCCACATGAACACGGGTAGAACATGCATACTCCACACAGAAATGCCAACTGGCCCAGCTGGGGATTGAACCAGTGACCTTCTTGCTGTGAGGCTATCGTGCTACCCACTGCACTGTGCTGCCCTGAGGGATAATTTGATAAAATAAATAAAAAATACCAACAATTTTATTGCGTTATGCAATTTTATTGCGTTAGCGCTCATAGTTATAGTTAGAGCTTATAAATAAACTGTATAATGCGCAAAAACAACATTACGCACACATATTAATATTGTTAGTTAAATCAGTTGATTGCTGAAATTCTAAATTCTTAACTCCACTAGTTGAGTTATTAATAACCCAATAAAGATTAAAAATAACCCAACAAAGCACCTAATATTTTTATCTTAACCATTGGGATAAAAATAAATAAAATGGTTTAGAGTGTACTATAGTGAAGTAGTTAAATTAATCTGATGTAGTAATTCTATAGTTGCTATGGTAATACAACAACTATATTAATATAAACAAATTACCCAATGCACATTTTTCTTCAACTTTACACTGTTAACCATTTCCTGTAGAATCTACAGTAACGTACTGGCTGCAGTTTTCAGAAACTTACTGTAAATTGATTACAGCAAAAATACTGTATTTACATTTACAGCACAGTTTATCTTCAGTATGTATTTGCAGAATTGTATGTATATATTTACAGTAAAATATACAGTAGTTTTCACAATGTGACTTTAACACACAGTAACATACTGCATAAATGTCCTACTGTAAAATACAGTTCATGTTACAGTTAAATACTGTGTAATTTACAAATGTAGATATGATCTTACAATACAACATGGTTTAGTGCAGTAAATATACTATTTAGCTATAACAATTTACTGCTAAAGTATTTATTACAATTTATTGGTTTAGTATAGTTAATACTACAGTACTATATATACTGTACTGTAGCATTTTTTAAAGTCTAAGCATACAGCATAATACAGTTTGGAATTATATGGTTCAAAAACACTGTAAATGACTATAGTATTTTTTCATTGCCATCTGTAATTTTATCTCATTTTATTTGAACCTCGAGGCTGTGAATGTTAACCATAAAGTCTTTACCACCTAGCGGACACCTTGATGTCAAATTAACATAAATAAACTGTAAATGCAAATTCATATTGATTTGATGTCAATTGACTACCTTGATGTCAAAACAACATCAAATTGACACTGGTGTCAAAAACATCAAAAATCGATTCCTGTAATCAAGTTTTGATGTGTTTTTGACACCAGTGACAATTTGAGATCGTTTTGACACCAAGGTACTTACATGCATTGTGCGGAAACAAAATCCAGTAAATTTGGAATTGAGGCTTTCAGATGAATACAACTTTTCTTATTTTAAAATACTTTTTGTGTCTGTATTTTGGTGGTCTAAAGGGCATCAGAGTGTAGATGCCAATTGGACGTCAAGGTTTTGACATCAAATCATTGACCATTTTTGACATGTTTTTTGACTTCTTGCTTGATGTCAAATTAATGTAGTTTTGACATCAAAGGTGATACTGCATTACATAATTCTGTACATCATGTACATTTAATTTAGACCTGTACGAAAAACACTTTAAAAAAAAGTTTTAATGGAGTCCACTGCATGCACTATGCTCATTTTCATTCTTGTCAAACATTAAATGGGGTGTATAGGCAACCTGAATAAGATCTAGACCTAAGCGAGCTACACTGTCGTTGTACAGTAGCTTCCTTAACAATGCTTGAATAATAAAGTCTTAACTAACCTTTAATAACTGTCTTGGCTTAGGCTCTCTATTATTATGAAATAAACTTCCATTATACATGTTCTGTAACTCCATGCTGTCCATCATTGTGATGATGTCTAATTTCTAATACTTTGTTTCATTCACATTTATTCTGCTCTCAAACAGACAATGCATGATTTGAGGATTCAGTTTGTCAGGTTTAATACATTGTGTCTTTGGGAAGGAAGCTTTCTTTTCATTCTGAGATGATTTACTGTAGGCTTCAGACCTCAAGATAAATATTTATTTTCCCACATGCCTTTGTATCTGTTCAAAGATGTAATTACGCTATAAGACTGTCTTTAGAGATAGAATCATGGCCATGTATCATTATTTTAAGACAAGGAAATTTTCCCACTGAAAATGGAGTTTTCACATGAATGTGATATATACAAAGAAGGGGGATTTTTATTTATTTATTCACAGTTTTTTGTCTTTACACTTTTGCTTAAATGAAGCAAAAATTTAAAGCTTTCATTCATTTATTCATTCATTCATTCATTCATTCATTTGTGTGTGTGTGTGTGTGTGTGTGTGTGTGTGTGTGTGTGTGTGTGTGTGTGTGTGTGTGTGTGTGTGTGTGTGTGTGTGTGTGTGTTGTGCAGTTTCTGCGTGGCCCTAGTCATCGAGAGCCCAACATGGAAGAACACACATAAAATTTTGGGGTGAACTATCCCTTTAAACAATCTTAAACAATTAAAGAAACAGTTCAACCAAAAAAGAAAATTCTGTCATTATTTACCTATCCTTCAATTGTGATGAACCTGTTTGGGTTTCTTTCTTCTGTTAAATACAAAAGAAGAAAAAAAATGGAAACTAGTAACCATTGACTTCCATAGTGTTTTTGTACAATGGATGTTAATGTTTACCCGTTTCCAGCATTCTTCAAAATATCTTCTTATGTGTTCAACAGGAATAAAAAGAAACATAAACATTTTGAACCATTTGTTGATGAGTAAATGGTACAGTACAGAAATAAACATCAACTATAAATTCCAGTCAAAATAGGCAAGGCAAGTTTATTTATATAGCACATTACTGTATGATTACACAGTGGCATTTCAAAGTGCATTACATAAACAGGAATAAAAGAGACAAGTATAAATAAAATAATAACAAATGATATAAAAACAAATGAAAACAGCGTAAAGAATTTTTTTTCCATATTCCAAAACACCAGTGTATCATATTTTCTCATTTTACTCTGGAATTCTGCTGATCGCCCCCACTACAAATAATAAGTAATTGTAATTGTACAAGTTTACAAGTAATTGTACAGATTTGATGGTCCCAGATCTTATTGCTATAAGCCAGATGTCAAGGGAACGAAGATGCATAAAGTTGAGCGTTTCTCAACCTTTCTATTCTCTCATCCACCATCTACTGCAAAACTGACACCCATGATGAATCTAAAACACCCACTCACTCCATCCAACTGAAAAAGCGACACCCATTCCTGACCAATCAAAATCAGGTATTCCAAAAAACGCCATTACCTGAAGCTGAACTCAAAGTTTCCCCTTTTCAGTTCTCTCTCAGTTGCTGCGCATCTTTTTTTTTTTTTGTGCTAGTGCAGCTTTGACTGATACCCCTGTTAGTGCGCTGACCTTCCTCATGACAGCCATTCTCTGTCTTCTATCTCAGTCTTACTCTCTCTCTCCTTCTGTATCACCGGGGACCTGTTAACCAGGCCCGAACTGTGTTAAGGCTGATGTTCGGGAGCCACAGCACACTGGCTTTGTTTCATATTAATCACCTCCAGTGCCTGGGGTGCAGTTATTCCATCCACACAACAGCATCCAGCGCTGTGCTGCAGCCGGCCTGACACAACCCCACAGCAAGCTGCCAATCACTGACAGAGATTGAGAGAGAGTGAGCGAAGGAGCGGGAATGAGTAGATGACAGGCTGATGCACTCCCTCGGCTCATGTAGCAGAGATATGAGGGTTGTCTGTTTCCAATAATAATAGAAATCAGCAGAAAAAGCAGGAGTGTTGGCATGCTGATAGGAGGGTATACAGGGAGAGGAATGAGGGTTGAGATCAATCCGGGACATTCATCAGCAGTGGTTTAGTTATTTTGGGTGTTAAGAGCAAGTTTGGTTTTACTTTTTTAAATGGTAGTTCAGCTCTTGGGTTAATATTTTGTAATAATGTACTCACTAACAAGATTTTTCAATCAATTCGGAAAAATATCAGTCTCTCCACTGAAAGTTTATTCACTTGTAACCAGTGGTGTAAAGTTTTTTTCTCAGGAACTGTAATTTACCAAGTAGTTTTAAAAATGTGTAATTTTACTTTGCCTTGAGTACATTTTATTAGTGCAGTATTGGTACTTTTACTCCACTACTTTCACTCAACCTGCAGTCACTATTTTCTTTTGTCTAAGTAGATTAGAAAAATCAGTCCTGTGATTCTTGTCCAATCAAATCGCACACAGAAGGTAAATCGCATCATAATGAACTAGCAAGACATGAGCGCTTTTTAATTGCAGCAAACTGGAAGCAATAAAAGTGTCCAAGAATATGTCCAAAATCTTTACACGCAGTACACCTCAAGCTGTAACATCATTAAACATTAATATTTGGTTACTTTTAGGTTGGACGTTGGACAGTGATGTCGTCTACCTGATTTTGTGTTCTGATATAAACCTGATTTTCATTTCCAAAAAAATTGCAACTTCCCCACAATGTTAACAGCGGTACAACGGCATTCTGACATCTTTTGAACTACTTTTGAAAGGTCTACTTTTTACTCATACTTTGAGTAATATTTACAACAGACACTTTTTCTGGTCCTACTTTATATTAAGTGTCCTTAACTACTATGTACTTACATCAAAAAAATAAGTACAATGTACTTACTGTGTTTATAATGTATTTGAGAACATTTGTGGTGCTTTTGAGTTGGGATAGAGGTCGAGTTATGGACATGTTTGGTGGTATGGGTAGGTTTAAGGGTGGTTAAGGTGTAAGGAATGGTCAACAGTGTTTTTACAAATGTAATTACAAAAGGTCATTACAGATGTAATTACATACATGTATTTAATCAAGCATAAGTACGCAGTAAATACATGTATTTACACAATAATTACATTGTAACAAACTATTAATTCATGTGTAAGTACATATTAGTTAAAGCCACTTAATATAAAGCGGGACCCTTTTTCTTTACTTACACTACATTTTTAAGCAAGTAGTTGTACTTTTATTTAAGTATGATTTTTTAGTACTCTTTCCACTCTTTCCACAGGGTGTCCGTGGGGTTTTAAAAAGTATTAAAAGTTGTTAAATAAATTATGAGAAAATTATGGCCCTTAACAAGGTATTGAAAAGCCTTAATCACATTTTTACAAGGTCTCAAATTTTGTTCAAGCGTAGTCCAAAGTGTTTGACTCTTAAAAAGCATAAATGTATTTATTTTCCGCCTAATATTTACAACGGCATGCTCGATCAATGTAATTCGTTCGAGCTGGGGTGCATCCAGTCAAGCTTCTCCGTCCGGGTGGAGTCACGTAATTTGCAACAAACACGGAGGGTGATGTGACGATCTCCACATGTAGCGAAACCATAGAGCGAAACAGATAGCAAAATAGGAAAATGTAAGTTTGCGTACTCCTGAGAAAGACGAGTTTAAACAGTGGCTGAAGCCTGTCGCTGGAAACAACTGCATAATTTATTCTTTCGACCTTTGTTTTTTCCGAGCTTATCTGAGTTCTGTTGCAAGGTTGTGCTCCATTGATTTATTAAACTACAACTGTTTATTAACCACTGATTATTAGGTTAAAGGTTTGATACTGATTAGAACTTGAAGTGGCGATGAGGTCTTAAATTATTCTGAGAAAGTCTTTAAAAAGTCTTAAAAAGGTATTGAAATTACTTTTAGGATTCCTGCATATGCCCTGCTCAAAAAAGACAATAAGATTTGTTTAGTAAATGTTAGATCATGTATGTCCTAACAAATATGAACAAACAATGAGGAATACATTTATTACATTGTTAGTTCTTGTTAACTCACAGTGTGTTTAGTTAGGGATGAAGTACATCCAGAAGTTTTTTATCACAGAATAAAGCCCAACAGACTTATCAGCAGCCTAACAAGGAGGAAGGTGGGCTGTTGTATGTACTGCCCTGAATGTACTTCATCCAGCCTATTTCATTGTTACCTGCCACAAAACATAAGACTAATAAGGCATAGGGCTTCTACTTTCCCACTTTTACAAGCTGTAAGATAAGTCTTTGGTGTCTTCATAATGTGTCTATAAAGTTTCAGCTCAAAATACCCATTAGATCATTTATTATACCCTCCTGAATATGTCCATTTTAGACTCTGAGGACAGTGTAGCTGTTTTTGTTGGTAGTATCTCGATGCAGACTTGGATTTGTAAACTGAGACTGTACATCTCAGGCTTGCAATGTCTGACACAATGCGCTCAATTAAGCTAGTGACGCCACTGTGACCGCTGGGGTTAGGGATGGGGTTAGGTGTCCCCATTAAAAAGCATTGCATGCAGCTGGTTCTCCCCGCCCACCATTCCCATGTGCATGTCAGCTACTACTGCAACAACTAAGATAAACAGCAGTCAGTGACAGACACAGACAAAAATAAAGCAGATACAGGATTTATTTTATGGATTACGGATTCAGTTTATGAGTCAAATATAGCAAGTAAGTTAATTGGATGTATTTGTGATTTGAGTTTATTTAAGCAAACAATGCAACGATGCATGGTTTTCTGCAACAATGATTCACACACAAATGGCATTACAAAGCTGCAGTACACAAACACACACACTTAACTTGACACTGTTTTTGCACGTCTACTTGAAGCGTCCTCACATAGCCACTATGCAGCTATGGTGATTCCATCGGTTCTAGCAATTTTACTGCTAGCCATCTTAAACTTGTAAAACCTATTCTTGAGGTGCAGCTGATTACAGAGAGTTGGAACAGATCTTTTAGAAGTTTCTTTGCAAAATTCTGTTTTGTGGACTGCATATATGTGTTTCTAAGGAGACGAGTTAAAACGTACCTGTCAATCAATTCGGTGGGCAGGAAAAAATACACTCTTACATCATTTTGTAATGGGCCACAAAATCACTGTGATTTGGATCTCAGTTTAATGTCAGTAAATAAAAAAAGAGTCTTGCTGTATGTTAGAGCGCGCGCGAATGAGAGAGAGAGAGAGCTTTGCCTGTGTGTGTGCTTGGTGCTTGTGTGTGTATGTTAGAGCGCGCGCGAATGAGAGAGAGAGAGAGAGAGAGAGAGAGAGAGAGAGAGTGAGAGAGAGAGAGAGCTTTGCCTGTGTTTCTGCTTGGTGCTTGTGTGTGTTAGTGCGCGCGTGCGCGTATAAGAGAGAGAGAGAGTCTGTGTGTGTGTGCATGGTGCTGTGTGTGTGTGTGTGTGTGCTTGGCTGTCTGGACTGTATAGCTGGGTGATTTTCGGTTTTGTTCTCCCCCGCTCTTTAGCGGGATCGGGCGCGGCGGGCAGAAAACAGGGCAGGTCAGGCAGCGGGACAACAAATTCTTAATATAAGCGGGAGCAGTCGGGTTCAGGCTAAAACCTGGCGGGTGCGGGCGGGAGCGGGATTCAAAATTTAGTCCCGCGCAGATCTCTAGCTCAAATCCCCCTTCAACATTACTTTTCTCTGTAATAAATCACAAATACTTTATATTAAATACTATGTATATTTGAATAAATGTGTTCATTTTGAAGATACTTTGTAATACATTGCCTTGTTGTATCTAAAACCTCTCAGACCTTTTCTAGTTTTAAATTTTAGTTAAAAGCTTGTTTTTTATTATGGTTTTTAATTCCTCTAGCAGCTAATTTGTAATTGCAGACTTCCCTTTTGTCTTGTTCTATGCTATGTGCATCTTATGTCTATGCTTATTTGATTTCTAATTAATTTTACAGTATGATTGAAAGCACTTTGGACAACATCCGTTGTTTTGAAATGTGCTATATAAATGATACAAAAAATGTATTACAAGTTACAGAGTATTTATGGCTTCAAATGCTTTAAAATACTTTGTAATTTAATATAAACTGTCAAATATAATCAAGAACAAAGCATATTTACATATTTATATAATGTTTATCATGATGTTATCAAGATATTCAACAGTAAACCACTGCACACGTATGTACAGTATAACTTGTACCCTGACGCAAAGACTGGAGAAATACCTTTTCTATGACTGTCACATAAGCTAACTTTTTTCTTTTTATGTTTGCTGCACATTTATGTGTGAGGTACAAAACTTTATTAAACCAGTATTTGAACTCTGTAACCTTTTGCCTTTTTAGACATATTCTCAAACCAGCACATTACAAAGGGCATCCTGGGTTGAGTGAGCAGAAAGGCAGTCTCTGCTCTGGGGGAAAATATCACCACACCGCTTACGTACTCTGTTCTGAAGAGGCATGACCACTCTACATGACGACTGCATTTAATTTGGCCTTTTATTCACACTGGTCAGCAAACATAAACAGAGGCTCAACCATACCTGCTTGACATGTTAAAACAAAGCTCAACAAACAATTTTCAAGAGAAGTTGCTATAAAGGCAGGTCAATTTTTGGTAATAATTGCATAATGATTTGTGGCTTTATTGTGCGATGATGTCATAAAGTAACCATACCACAAAACTGTCATTGCATTAATAGGCAATGGTATTATTTAAATTGATTATTAAAATGATTATGAATCGATTATTAATGCTATTTCATCTATAATTGAAATAAATGAAATGTAAACATTACTTAATAGCAAAAAAATACTGCACATTTTTTTAAAATATTGAATTATTAAAATGTTATGCATTTTTGTTCAATTCAATCTCGTCAATGTTTAATTAAACCATAAATCTACACATTCTGGTATAGCTTAAAGCATGCTGTATAATGCTATTATAATTTCTAAGAACAGTCCTTCAAAAGAGAGCACATTGTACTGTGTTTGTATTGATTTTCCACAGGTGTTTTCACATTATTCTTAATTACAAACTGCACTGTGTTATGTTTTAGAGTTACAGGAAATGTCCATAAACTTAATCTCTTGGCAGAAAATGTCTCACGGGCTAACATCTTGGCAGAAAATTACCAGCAAGCCCATTTTCTCAGCATTTTTAAATAACGGTAATGAGAACTAGCTCTTCCTGAAGGGGATTTCACCATCGTGGCCTTTAGAGGGTTTTCTGGTAGGTAAAAGATGGCTCAAGATCAACATGACAAGACGTCTTCTATCAAATGTGTGCGAGGGGACAGTTCTGGACGAGGCGGGTGATTGGTGGAAGCGCTGTTGGACTGTGTCCATGCAATGGGGACAAAGACAGCTGGGGGCTAGCAATAATGATCTGCTGTGGAATCATTATGTTGGACAGTGGAGATGGAGCAAAGGGAACAGCACAGCAGCCACAGAACACATGTAGAGAGGCAATTACGTGATTTCCCAAACTTCAGTGCAGAAAACAGATTCTCTCATATCCTCTGGATTTATTAAGTATAAAAGAAACTGTCTGAAAATGATTCACCATTATCATATTTAACGCCAAATATTACAAAAGGATGGCTGGAAATTGTACTTCATGCAGAAATGTAACTGGATTTATATTGGGTCAAAGCAGTTTTAAAAATCAGATTGGATACTGCGAATGTGCCTTTTTACAGGTTTTTTTAGCAATGGTGAAAAGAATACTAAAAAAAAAGCATACTTAAATTTAGTAAAAGTACCATTACTTGCCTAAAAATTGTAGCACAAATAGAGTAAACGTATCTGTTGTAAATATTACGTGTAAATATAAGCATGGGCGTTGCTAGGACTATTTTAGGGAGGCTGTCTATATTTCTACTCAGCCCCCCTAAAACTTTTGCGATTATCTCATAAACTGTACACTAAATTATCGCCTCAGTCCCCTTTAAATTTGATATGAAAATGGCGGCAGAATTCGACTTTTCCCTGTCTTTTGTTTTTCATTTGATCAGCAGACCGAAGCCATGGATGTCGAGAGAACGAGGTGTGTGTTTATGGATAAATTAAGATTAACTCATAATATCTGCTTATTTGCAGTTTTTTGATGTAAATAACTTTGTATCACCTGTATTCCAGTGTCACGGGGGAGCAGTCAGGTTTTCTTGGCGTTGACCTCATCAGCACAGCTGTTTCCTCCAGCGAAAACAAACATTTCACTATTTTTATTTCAAAATGAACTACCAATATTAAACACTTTACAGTTCGTGTGGCATTAACTATAGTCTTGCACAGACAGAATTAAACAGTGACAGAACTACTAAGAAAATGTACTCGATTTAACTGTCACTGAGTCACTGACAGAGATAGAAACATCCAGTGTTGTTTAAAAAAGCTTCTTGTTTATAATTATCATTCAGATCGTGAAATATGTGAATTAGCCTTTTAAAAATGTATTTACTGTATATGTGTGTCATTTAATTAGAAAAGTGCCAGTTTATTTATTTAATACATGGAAACAAAAAACGCACTTGAAAATAGAAAGGGGTTTTTACTACAGTAAACAGGGGGGTTGAGCTTATTCAGAACTCAAATGGCTATGCCTGTCTATGTAATACAGTGGAATACTAGTATACAACCCATATTAAACAAACATTTTTAAGTGTATTACTATTAAATTACTACTTTTAAATGTAACATTAGGCTTTATATATATATATATATATATATATATATATATATATATAAATTTTATTTATATATATATATATAGTTTTTTTTTACCTTATAAGGAGCTGAGCTCCCTAAAATGAAAATCCTAAAATCGCCCCTGATTCAAAGTATGAGTAAAAAGTAGACCTTTCAAAATTACTCAAGACTAGGTAATATTATGCTGTTAAAAGCGGATGACATATATTTTGTGAATGTGTTTAAACGTTACATTCTGTAGCGCAATTTATTTTAGTTTTTGCCCAGTAGGCACACAACATCAGACGTTAATATTAGGTTAGATTTAGGTCATGACGTCAGGTGACCAAAATTCAATGTCTAGTCAGTGTCTAAAGACAACAATATTTTGATGTCCAATAACAACGTCAAATGACGTTGATATTTGGTTGATTTTAGGTTGTGTTGGAAAGTGACCAAAATCCAACGTCAAGCCAACATCTTAAACCAACATCATGTTGACGTCAAATACTGACATTTTTTCATCAGGAATGACAACTAAAATCCAGCATATGATAGACATCATAGTGTAATGTCCACACAACGTCAAGCTGTAACATAATTAGATAGTTGACATTTGGTTGATTGTAGGTTAGATGTTGGACACTGACATTAGCCTGACATTGCGTTCTGATGTCAACCCGATTTTCATTTCCAAACAAAATGCAATTTCCCCATGACGTTGGGGTACAACATCAATCTGACGTCATGTTGACGTCCTGTGCCTACAGGGTGTTTAAGGCCAGTTTGTCATCATACAGTAAACATCCGTTACCTTCTCATCAGTGACATGCATCTAAATAGTCTCTGGGCCAATGCGTGTAAGGATCTTGGACATCTTCTTGGACACTCTTAGTGCTTTCACAATTTGCTGCAGTAATAATTTGCTCATGTCTTGAGGTAGTTCATTATGATGTGATTTACCTTCTGTGTGCGATTTGATTGGACAGGAATTAAAGGACTGATTTTTGTAATCCCCATAGACAAGAAACAATAAAGTAATGACTGGAGGCTGAAGGACAGTAGTGGAGTAAAAGTACTGACGCTGCACTAAAAATGTACTCAATGATAAGTAAAGGTACACATTTTTAAAACTACTTCATTAACTTACAATTCCTGAGGAAAAAATACTCAATTAGAGTAATTTGAGTGTTTGCAATTTGTTACTTTACACCACCGGTTTTTAGTTATAGAAAAAAGTTACAGCAAAGTGAAGAGAAGAGGCGCTGAATATAGAAAGCCGCACACCTCTTACCATATGTAATTTTCTCCAGACAGGGCAGCCTGTGGTGAGAGGTGTTAAGAAAACAAACCATGGCCAGAACCTAATTTTCAGCTTGTAAAATAATAACGCGCAGCTCTCTGCATGCATGTGAAAGTGTGAATCTGAATCTGTATGTGAACGTTAGTCTCTTTGTGGAGAACAGCAGTTTGTTTTTAATGAGAGCGAAGGAAGGAAGAGGAAGATTCAGTGCCAGGATCTTGCGTGGCAGCCAAAAGGGCTTTACGCTAATTCATTCAGCTACAGGATTTGCTTTCTTTTTTACTACTTCCATCCATCATGCACTCAGATAATAGATGCTCTTATTATCGCTGTGAAATGTGCTATCTCGCTACAAGATTACCTCACCGAGACAATGCCAAGATACAATAAATACGGCATAAATATCCAGTTTGAGCTCCGTTCTCAAGACAGTTTGCATATCGTTTGGCTGGCTTCTAGGTGCGTCTCGTCCCGTCATTTTTTGAACAGCACGCCAACTGATATGGCAACATTAACCATCTGGCGATAAATGAGGAAAGAATTCTCACCTAATTTATCAAGCAGCGGGGATGTTTTTCTCCCCATTGATCCACTTCTATTCTTCCTTCATTTGCATGGGAGCCGTTTGCAATGTTTTTCCCTCAACTATGAATGGTAATTTAGGAGAATTATTTCAGCAGTTAATGTGTGCTAGAAACATCCTTCACTCTTTTGAATTCTCATTAGTATATATCCAAAGAATTTTGCCAGTGGGCACCTGCTCTTTTGAATTCAAGTATATTGATTTTTCCATTTAGACAAATCATGGATAATGAATCATAGGCCTGTGTATGATGGTGTTTTGCTTTTGGGTGTGGTGGCTTTTGATTATGCAGTTTTGTTGTTTGTTTATATGTTTATCTGTGTCTTCCTTTGATTTTATAAGCTATTAATTCCATAACAAGACATCAGTAACATGTAAACATGCATACAACACATTTACATTACATGCAGCTTAGTATTTATCACTTTTGCAGGCTCATTTATATGTGGTTTCCACTCAAACGGCATTGGCTCCAAACAGCGCCGCTAACATCTCTGAGGAAGCTTTATCTGGGATGCGGTGACATCAGGGGAAATATTGAAGCACAGACTGCTCTGTGAAGAATCTGGGGAAAGATACTGAGGAGAAAGCTTATGGCAGCTTGCTGAAGACTTATGGTGTAGTGCAGAGTTTGTGAAGCTCGACGGAAGAGAAAAACATGTCAAAGTTTTTCAGGTTAAACGAAAGAGACAAAGGATCTCTGTTTGAAATGTTGTTGTTGGGATATTGAATAGAGAATTGCTTTTAAATTCTAATTCAGCACTTGAATGTGAACTGAGGTTAAAAACTGGATGCAGGATTGCATTAAAATTTTAAAAAGCTGAAGTAATATTAAATGATATTTAGTTGTTATTGTAACAAAACGACTAAAAGATGTTGGCTTGACAAAGCTTTTGAAGCTCACTAAAGACAGATATTGATCAACATACAGAGAATAGTATCTATTTAGGCGCTATTCATTCATTGCAAATATTTGATTGGTGAAATGTTCTGTACAGCATTATGGGAAAGGTAGTTTTATGCTACAAAGTATACTAATCAGCCTTGACCAATGAACCTTTAAAAACCACAGTTGAATTAATGCAAATGCATATACTATGCAATCAATTAGCAACCTCAGAGTTCAGGTCTGTCTTCAATGGTTAATCGAGTTATGTTAATACATTTTTTTAAAGAAATCGAATGGGTTTTTACTTTACACTCTACATAACTTCCTGTGTTATGCAGCCAATTAAAATTCTGAATTCATATTCATTCAAATTGTGATTACAATTTTTAGACAACAAAGGTTTTCATACATTTTAGACCAGTTAGGGTAAAACTTCACTTAGGTGGTCCAAAATCTGTTGACTAAAGCCCCTTTCACACATACACACCTTTCCGAAAAATTACCGCCAATTTTCCGCAAAGGTTGTTTGTGTGAACTGGCCCTTTTTGAAAATACGGTAAATTCATTCTGGCTATTTTCCGGAAAGAGAAGTTGTAACATTACCGGTAATTTGCCGGAATACTGCGCTGTGTGAATGCAGAAGGAAGATTACCGGAAAGAGCGCCTGCACACCTAGAACGTGCTGACGTGAGACGCCTGCTTTAGCCAATCAGAACAATCAGACGCACGTGGTTTATGAGAATAAAAGCCTTTGAATATTTTACCAGACACATTTAGCTGCTAGATGTTAATCAGATAACGCTTATATGTTCATCTTAATGCCAACTGTGTAAATAATTATCGATAAGATGCTTATAAAAAGCCGTTGTTTGTTTACCTTCAAGCTTTGCGTGTGCCCGTGAAACAGCCTGTGAGCGCCAGCACACACACATTTCATGTACATCTCGACATGCAAAAGTGTTTCTCTATATTTCATTGAAGTTGTTCACAATACTGATCCATCCACAGAGTTTGGAATGTAGTCAAATGTTTACAAACACAAGCCCAGCCATTTAGAGCTCGTTTCTGGTAATTGATGTCAGAATTTACCGGTATTTTGGAATGGATGTGTGAATGTTCTTTACCGGAAAAATTCCGTAACATCCTCGCCTGTGTGAACAGCACTTTTTTGAATTTACCGGTAAAGTCGTTCTGGTAATTTTCCAGATATTTACTGGTATCAGTGTGTGAAAGGGGCTTAAGACTCACTCTCTTATTACACGCCATCTAGCAGAGTTAGTAGATTGTTTGTTTAAAGGGCCACTATGATGAAAATCAAGTTTTGTAAGCTGTTTGGACAGAATTGTGTGTAGGTATAGTGTGACCAAAGTCATATTGGAGTCATAGAAACACAGCAAGTCTTTTTAATTTCCTGACCTTAAAATGGGAGTCAAATCTATGCAATTCTGAGGCCCATTGCAACGTGACGTAGGATTGCGCTTTTTACCCACCCACCAAATTGATTGACAGCTGCCTATTAACATGTCTCCATATTAACATGTATAATCATATCTACAAGACAGGACTTGAGCAAAGCAACTGGGTTTAAAAGATCTGTTCAGCTCTCTGTGATCACCGATCATCATCGAATGTGATCAAGAATGAGTTTTACAAGATTAAAACGTTTTTAAAACAGTGCAAATAAAGAAAAGACAGTAAAACCCCTATGTAATTCATCATCACAGCCACATGTCAGTACAATTATAAAAGAAGATGCTTTAATTCTGGTTTGTGGACGTTAAACAAGGTTTATTTTGTGCATTAACATAATGGATATCCATACAGCAGTGGATATTAAAGTGTATCCTGTTACATATGCCGTGCAAACAGTGCAAAGTGCGCGTGTGTATGCATGTATCATTGCAGAAAGGCTTGAATTAACTTCACAACAAATACATCAAAATAACCATTGGGAAAGTTCTTACTGTAGTAAGAGAGATCTACTTCATTTTTGTCTGTCACTCTACTGTTTATCTACGTGAGACACAGCTTAAATTTCACAGATTTAGAAAGGTATAATAAATAATCTGATGGGTATTCTGAGCTGAAACTTTACAGACACATTTTGGAGACACAAAAGACTTATCATAAATCTTGAAATGGGGGCCAAATATGTGCCCTTTAATATCTGCTACCACTATATTTTGACACTATGCACTACTGTCATTTTGCAAGTACTGTACATGTCAGCTTATTCTACTTATTAAAACCCTAATCATCAGCCAATACTAATTAGCCTAAATAAAGTATTTTATACTGTTATTTTTAGTCAACATAAGAGAATATTAAAGTAAAATACATGTGTGTGCTTTCATCCTTTTTTAAACCCCTATTGTCTCTGTTCTGTCTCTATACAACTACGTGAAGGTCGAACAAAAAATAGCATTGCACCTAAATTAAAATATCCTGCTGTTGTTGCAGCTCTCTGAGCTAAACAGCTTCCTTTGTTCACAACTATGGATTAAATAAAATTCTTTATATAAAAATCACTCCCCTGATGTGCCTCTGTTTTTTAATGAGGTCATAAATTGCAAGCCGCTCTGCTTTATGGTGATTATTATTTCAATTTTGTATGCCTGCGCTCAGGTTTTATTTTCTACTTGATAATATCGAGTACTGAAATAGAAGGCTGTAAGTTGTGAGGCTTGCGAAAACATTGGGCTTGGACCAGTAAACAGTACATTAGGACTGCTGTGAGTGATAGCATAATTAGCAGTGACATGAAAATTTATGACTGACTGCATCTCTAGCACTCCTATAAAAGGTTGTAAAATGACAACATGCTAAAGGCAATGGTGGGGGGAAAAAATGTGTTAAAAAGCTTTTTTTTGTGGAGAAATCCGGCAGAAGAAAGGCTGTGATAAAGATTATGTGGAATTGGTGAGGCTTCTAGACATGATATGAACAAGATATGATTATAGGAAGGTCTCTACAGTATTGATTTTCCTTCCTAAACCTGCCTAGCTTTTGGTCAGCCATATCAAAGCAGTGTGGTGCTTCAATCATAATCTATTTCTTAAATATTTATAGAAAATGTAGGTGGATTTTTTCAGTGCAGTTTTTTTTTCAGCACGTACAATCTGATCTGAAAGTAGTTCTGTAAGCTGTAAAGATCTAGTTGTGCATTTCTTCACATTATTATATTTAATAGGTAAGCTTATGTATACATAAATACAAATGCACATGATCAGTATTAAACCATTTTCCTTTATGGTTTTAAGGTCATAAAAAGGCTAAAGTGTAAATCAATAATCACACCAAGGTTTTTGCGCCATTATGCCAGAATTGCTTATGTTTAAGTAACAATGTTACATGGTTTTTCCTTTTTGGAAAAACAGCATGAACCAGTCGCCACAGCTAAGCCTATTGTGATAAATATATATTTTTGTGATATAATTTCACAGAAATTAGTGTGATGAGTAATGATTATATGATGATTGTACAGCATAATGGAAATTATAAATAGGCATAAATGCTTTCAAGAGACAAAAACATTTTTGGGGGTCTATTTAGATTTATTAAATTGATGTTGAAGTAAATGTGCTAATATAAACTTTGACCTGAAATTTCTATTTTAGAAGTAGTTTTTTTTTTAACAGCAAAAAATTGTATGATAATAATCACCTCAGGTACTGATTATGTGCTGTATTAGATAGTTTACCTCAGAAATTAGAATGTTGGCTCAGTACAAAGTAACAAATATCAGTCACGGACTTTTAATTATAATAAACTTTGACTGATTGACTATGCAACCCACCAGTCCTACTGCACCCAACCCGGTCTGAGCTAGAATCAAACCGGCGATTCTTTGTGTGGGAGTCACTTGCTCTAACAAGGAGGCTGCAGGCCATGGCCTCTAGCATCTGTTGCTAGAGCACCTTTTAAGGCCAGTGGAGTAAGGTTTACCTGCATGGCACTTTGCTTGCTGGCCTACATTACATACCATTCAATACATGAATGCATTGAAATTGAATTAGATAAACTTGCAGTGGGCCGGTTATAGAGACCAAAACAAAGACATTCTGACATGGATTGCACAGGAGAAACTGACTTTAGCATTGTTTTTCAGATAACAAGTATGTACAATTGGTATGTTTCTTAAATTTCTACAAATATATTATGCTATTTTTATGCTTTAGAACTGTCAAAAACTTTCGGGACTACTTTTCAAGTCACTAGTAGTACAGGTAGTAGTAGAGGTGCATGATTTGGAAAACGATTGGATTGTTGGAAGAGATGGGTGTTGCTAACTAAAAAAAGATTGATGAGGTAATGAAGGTAGAACAGAAAGGAGACAAGCACTGATCCCTACCGAAAGGCATTTCATGTGACCAGAAATGAAAAAGAGTTGTTTGGATGTAGGAGGGAAGATAATTCTATATGACTGAAGGTCACATATACATCCTTTTTACCAAGCACTACTAAATTCCTATAAAAATAAGAAAAGTAAAAGTTGCAACATACTGTAGGTTCATTCTGAAAACATCCTTCTATATACATTTCTGGAGATTGCGAATTATGTAGCCAGAAGTACGTATGGCTGCAGCTTTAAAACAAACGCTACAGGGCAGTATGACGCCATTCCTAGCATTTGACTGTTTACCACAACTTTCCCACCGTAACCAGTTTGTCTGTCCAGTAGCTTGCCACGTATATCGGCAGACATGAGACGTAGAAGTTGAACGTGACGACGGGGTTTGAGTCAAGTGAAGAAGGATTCCGGAAAGGGGGTAAGACAAAAACAGTAGCCAAAAATTTAAATAGCCGAATGAGAATGTGGTAAAATCAGAGGACTTATCTTTTTTTGCATTGGTTTTGAAAACACTGTCGGTTGGGCTTAGGGAAGTGGGTGGGCACTGGTCAATCTCTGTTTTTTAAAATACTATTAGTTGGGTTTAGGAAAGGGGGTGGTGGGGGGATCGGTCAGTCAGTCAGTCAACAGTGGCCTCTGGTGGATTTAAGTGAAAAAAGCAGGTGCGAATAGTACTCACTAGAGAAATTTGAGATCTGAAAAAATGTAAACAGCGGCCTCTGGTGGTTTCCCAAAAACAAAAACTACAAAAAAAAACCTCCTGGGACATATTTAGTGCTTTCCCTGAAATGTATACAGGTGCACATTTTCAGAATGAGCAACTTTGATTTCATTCCAACTTTAAAAGGGTTCAGACAGAGCAACCGTTTTGAATTAAAGGGAACAAGAAATATACCACAAATTAAAGACACTTTCTTGACTCAAGGAATTATAAAAAAATATGTTCTGTGCCTGTGTTGCAGAAATAAAAGTTCTTCCGTCAAATGCTGCATATAGTCATTCAGTTTTGGATAATACTTCCTTTGTCAACTGAAATTCAGAAATTACAAAAAATATACTAAATTAAATATATTAAATTAGTTACACAAAGTTGTAAATTTTGATGTCACTATGAAAACTGGTCTAATAAAGAAATCAGCTAAACATGATTACTTGCATTAACTCAGGGGTGATTGCTTGTGAACATGATGAATTCAATAGGCCTACCTGTTTATCTGCAGATCACTGTATGCCTGATAATATAATATATATATATATATATATATATATATATATATATATATATATATATATATATATATATATATATATATATATATATATATATATATATATATATATATATATATATATATATATATATATATAGCCATACTGTGATCTGCAGATAAACAGGTAGGCCTATTGAATGCATTCAGGAGAGCTGGGCTGGCAGAGCTGTGTGAAATGAGGAGTCAGTGATATTTTTTTCCAGACATGTGGTTCAGGCTCTCAGAAGCTGCCATATGGCCACGATTACACTCATTTATGAAACGTCTCACACTGGATGCTTTTAGACTGCTGCTGTGTCTCCTAAGTGTTTGTCCTCTGCACTCAATTAAACTAGAGAGGGCTGTGTATGTGAGATTGTGCAATGCAGAGAGAGCGAGAGAGGCAGGCGTTTGGGGTTATGTAAAAATGTATCATTATGTTAAAAGTTTGTATATTTACAGCCAATCTCTGCACTTAGTCTGACAAAAACAAATTAATCTTTTTTTTCAGTATAATGAGATTTTGCTGTACTCACTTCTAGGACATTACTTCAGTTAGTGAATTGTTTTTAAACTTTTTTTTTGCATGAAGCAACTACCTTACAAAATTGATATGCCATGCTGTTCAAAATTGAACTCAAAAGAAATGTCGGTAATACTACAGTTGCTACACACTATTAATCATTTATTAAGGATTAGCAAACAGTTCATCATTTGTTAAGTATTAACTTTAACAGATGTTAGTAAGTTGTTTATAAATACCACTACAAATGCTGTATTCTTGACATAAGCACATTTATAATGTGCCTTGTTTTTATGCTTTGTTAATGTTTATTTTTTTCACATTATAGATGCTTTATTACCTCAACTTCATCTAGTTTTGTGACCTAAAGTGAGGACTATTTATGCTTTATAAATCTCTTATAAATGACAATTAAAGGCTCGTTTATATTCTAAACAGGAAAAAATAATAAAGGACTTAATTTCTATACATTTAAAGATACACAATTGAAACTGTATCAAATGAAAAATAAATCTTTTCAATGTTATGTAAAACAAAAGTAATGTACAGTTTAAACTTCACTAAATAACATTGAAATCATAATATATTGTTAAATTAATAAGGGATTTATAAAGCTTAAATAGTCCTCACTTTAGATTAGGTCACAATTTAAATCTACGTGAAGTTGAGTAACTAAGGCATTTATTAACATGCATAGTAACCATTACTATATGCCTGAATAATAAAATATATAAATGTTGATTTGAATAGTTTATTAATCATTTACCAACTGCTTAAACTGCTTATTGTAGAATTATTGTCAGAGTTATTGTTATTATTGTAAAGTTAATGCATAACAAATAATGAATTAATCTATTTAATAATCTTTAACAGATGATTCATAGTGTGTAGTTATTATAAAGTGTTACTGAAATTTCAAAGAACAGTTTATTTGATGTCAGCAATAGAAAGTAGGCCTACTTTATTGTCTAAATCAGGGGTGCTCAATCCTGTTCCTGAGATCTACCTTCCTGCAGATTTCAGTTGCTACCCATATCAAACACACCTGCCTGTAATTATCAAGTGGTGTTCAGGTCCTAATTAATTGGTTCAGGTGTGTTTGATATGGGTAGCAACTGAAATCTGCAGGAAGGTAGATCTCCAGAAACAGGATTGAGCACCCCTGGTCTAAATGCATGTCATTGTTATTATTGTCAATGCTTATGTTTCAAATGTAAATGCTGTTAGTATTGGTGATCAATCCAATCCAAGAGCTCTCCTGCTATTAAACAGAATCCCATTAGTCTATATTCATCGTAAGTACATGTTCAGTTCAATCGTCATCACATGATGCTCCAAGAACACTTTTGGGGATGTAACCAAAAGAGTATGCAAGTTTACAGTTTACAGCATAATTTGTGAATTAAACCACACAACCCAACATAAATGATGCTAACCAAAAAGATAAGAGTTGGCTCACTAAAGAATAAAAAATGTTGATTTTTATTTTATTTAACATTTTTCTATTTATGAGGAAGAAGCTTTGTTATGGATGTGACAGATTTGGTAAATTGGATATAATTTTTTCAAAACATTGGACGAGATATTTTTTTACATTACTGTAAGATACAAGCCTAAAAAACTTTGAAAGGGTTTTGCTATTTTAATGAAAACTTTTTTTTTTCATGGAAAGCTGATATTTGCATGGAATTACTCAAATGTGACTGATCACATACAGTATATATTCTCTGCCATGTCAAGTCATCAGTATGCACAGTTGTTAAGAATTACCATTAGTAAATATTGCCCATAATAAATGCACACACTAATCTGGTGAACAAAGTTGTTTTAACAGTTTTTTAAATATTCTTAAAGCTTTGAATGATTACAGTTGAGCTACTGAAGTAACATAGAATGTTTGTGGTTCCTACATGGACTTTGAACATCTTGGGTCCATTGCTATAGACGAAGTGGCAACTTGGATTTATTCTACACTCTCAGAAATAAAGGTATGCGATCTGTCACTAGGGTGATACCTTTTGGAAAGGTACAAATTTGTACCTAGAAGATCCATATTAATACCTCAAGGGTACATATTAGTACCTAAAATATTAAGAGGGACACTTGTACTTTTTAGGTACTAATAATCTGTACCCTTGAGGTATTAATATGGACAAGTTTGTACAAAACAAACAAGAAACAAGCAAACAAACAAACAATTAATAAATTATAAATTTATAATAAATGTAGTAATAATTGTTGTAAAATAGGAATAATTTTTTTATTATTTTTTGTCTCTTTTTCTTTTAATCAAACAATTATTTGTATCGGTCTATTTGTATATTAACTGAACTTCTAATGTTGTGTGTGAGTTGCTGTGCATACTAATTAGGATTCTTGCAGAAGTAGATATATGCGGGTCCAAAATTAAATTCAGCTCTGCAGAAACTTCCTGTCTGAAGAGAGGTGTTAAAACTGAACTCAGAACACAGAAAGATGTATACTTTGTTGTTGTGCAGAGAATTCGTAGAAAAAGAGGAAGTATGTCAAAGGTGCGGCCAATGGAGGACTGAACAATGACTGACAAATGATGTTACACCAAAACTCCACCTGTTAAGATCAGTTGTGTATATATGCTGGAGTAAAGAAATGTATGTTAGTTGCGAACCTCTTGAATGTAATTCTTGTATTGCATTGGGGTAATGTAACCCAGAGCTCTGTCATCGAATTATTCATTTGTATCTAATAAATTACTAATATTTTTGGCATTGAAGAAAAAACTCTCCAGACCTTTTCTTATTGAACACGCATGGAATTGGCATGATATTCCAACATAATCAAACAGTAATCATTTAGAGTGTTTTGTCACATTTTATGCTTATCATTCCTCATCTCTAAAACAAATGTTGGCTTGTAAAATTCAGTTTAGTAAGAGTGAAAAGTTCAGTTTAGACAACTCTCAAAACTTTAGGACATATACTCTCAGCATCATGTGTTGATTTATGGCTTACTGAACTGAAGAAAATAACCTTCATGTCTTCAGACTTGAAGTATATTTGCTGTCTGCACTTTGTCTCTGTGAATGTGAATAAATGCAAGCACATGTGGGCATGAGCTTCTGCTTGTCATTACTTGCCCTCATGTCTGCCTCTTGTCCCCTGCTGTCTCCCTCTGTCAACATTATCACACACTCTTATCAATGTGGCGGCACCGCTTCTCTGAGCAAATTCCGGCCCCGATGCTCCTCCCCCATACATGGACCTGCATTCTCAATCAGCTCTCATTTACTTGTTTGTCCTCTGACATAGAATGACTGATGTATGAGTTTCCATCAGTACAAGCTGGCAACAAAGATGCTTTCACAAGAATCAAATATGGTAACTTCATTTATATTAACTGCAAAATATTGTTTGTTTTTTCAAGTCATAAAAGTTTAAAAGTTTTTTTATAACTATCAGTAACTCTCCGAGAGGGGTCTGGATGTAGACCTGGTGCAGTGCAGTCTAAGCTGCATCCAATGCTTTTTAATGCGCTCACCTAACCCCACCCCTAACCCTACCTGTCACAGTGACGTCATTCACTCCATTGAGTGCATTGTGTCTGACATTGCATCTCTGAGTGATGCAATCTCAGGTTGCATCATCAAGGCTGCTTCCAGATACTATTGAACACACCAAGATTTCAGTTAAACAACTGAACTTTAAAATAAGTCAATCATTATTTTGATGTGGTGGCTCAGTGGTTAGCACTGTTGTTTCACAGCAAGAAAGTAGCTGAATCCTGGCTGAGCCAGTTAGCATTTCTGTGTGGAGTTTGCATGTTCTCAGCGTGTTTCATGGGTTTCCTCCAGGTGCTCCGGTTTCCCCCACAGCCAAAAAACATGCACTACAGGTGAATTGGATGGAGTGTATGAGTGTAAATGGGGGTTTTCCAGTAATGGGTTGCTGCTGGAAGGGCATCTGAGTGAAACATATGCTGAAATAGTTGGCTGTTCATTCCGTTGTGGCGGAACCCCTGTATACAACCCCTGATAAATAAGGGACTAAGCTGAAGAAAAATTAATGAATGAAGGAAGGAAATTGTTTTGAACTTAGGAACAATAATAACTATTAATAATAACTTTTTTTATTCTTTAGTATTTGCAGAATTATTAACAACAACAACAACAACAATAATAATAATAATAATAATAATAATAATAATAATAATTAGATCAGTAAAAATTAGAAATAGTCAGATGTGAACCTGGACCTCAAAGCCAGTCCACAGGTATACTTAGCCAAAAATATATATTGTATGGGTCAAAATGGTCTATTTTTGTTTCATGCCAAAAATTGTTATAAAATAAAGATCATGTTCCTTGAACATATATGTTCAATTTCATTCTGTAAACATATCAAAATGTAATTAATGATTAGTAATATGTATCCCTAAACACTTCATTTAGAGAGAAAAGGTGATTTCTCAGTATTTTTATTTGTATCTCAACCAAATATTGTCATATCCTAATAAAGTATACATCAATAGAAAGCTTAATTATTCATCTTTCAAGTAATGTATAAACCCAATTTGTCAAAAATTGACACTTATGACTGGCTTTATAAGTAAACAGACTGGTTTGAGCTGATAGAAAGGCAACAGTAAGTCATATAACCACTCATTACAACCGAGGTATGCTGAAGAGCATCTCTGAACACACAACACGTCCAACCTTGAGGCGGATGGGCTACAGCAGCAGAAGACCACACCAGGTGCCACTCCTGTCAGCTCAGAACAGGAAACCGGCTACAGTTGACGGTTTTTGTAGCGGGGGCACTTCAGATAATTTTGGAAGGGCACTTTCTATCCAAGAAAAAAAAGGGCATGTGCACTGCACAGGTTGAGCCCTATGTGTGCACGTGCCTGGATGGGCAGCCGAAAAATGTGCAGCAACTGCATGAAGCTATCATTTCAATATGGACCAAATTATCTGAGATTTATTTACAGGACCTTGTTGACTCAATGCCACAAAGCATTAAGGCAGTTCTGAAGGCAAAAAAGGGTCTATCTAATAAAGTGTATATTCAAGAAATGTGGTTAAAACATTTAAATACTCTCCTCCCAAAAAGTTTGTACAAAAAAAAAAAAAAACCTTCAAAATGCAAAAGTAAGGTAATCACAAAATTTACATGACTTGGTAATTGCACAATTTTCACAGCATCCCTCTTTTAAATAAAAAAATAATATTTAAACTGACTGTTAGCAAACCTGACTAAGATTTTAAAAAGTGCTTTACAGTTTTTTTTTCTCGACAATCCAAGAAATGTAACATGACAGCCTGACTCTTTTGCTGGTTGCTGTAAAGATGTTTTAATGCCTCATACTGGTGCGTAATCCTCCGCTGTCATTCTTCTCTGCTGCTTTGCTGAACATTACTTTTCCTGCCTCTGTTACCATGAGAACGGATGACAAGGACAGAGCTGACTTTTTTTTTTCTTTTTTGCTGTCATCATTCTTCGATAACCCCAAGTGGTCCATATGTGTGCCCCACTTCAAACCAGCCGGCGGCAATCAATTCTCACATCAAAACTTAATTTGACGTGAGATTACAGACTAAATATTTCATGCATCTTCTTTCCAAAAACTCTGAGTTTCAGCATCACCAAAATCTTTGGTGTTCAGACACATTTTGCTCATAACTCATTTCCAAAAAACAGATCAGCATTCATTGTGAGTGATGATGATGATGACGTATCTAGCCTAAAAACTCTAGCATCAGCAATAGCAAACACCCTTGAATGCTCCCACCTAAGATCCATCATTTACCCTGCAGTTGAGTGACTCTCTTGGGCCTAATGCACCAGCTGAACACCTCTATTGCGAAAACACATCCATATCTTGTGTTTGCATGATGTTTTGTTACCTAACAATCATTTGCATGCAAATAACGGCAGTAAAATGTGGTTGATTTAAATTAATTGCTTTTACTAGCAAATTGATTACTTTATTTGAGATTTTTGTAGACTTGTAGACAATTTATAGCATCCCCTTAAGCAACTTGGGTTTATGTGCCTTGCTCAAGGGCATATCGGTGGTAATCTCAGCCTCGGTCTGACCGTTCACTGACCGTCTGATGAATATTGCACATAAAACCGGAAAGCACTTTTAAAGCCTAGTAAACTCTAAACTGATTGGCTGACTTTTGGGCTATTTCCATGAGTAAAAGCACACACACTCTAAACCTATTACTGATGTGGTATGTTTTTAAATCTTTTACAATTTTTTTGTGTCTAACAGGTCCACTTTTGTCCTTAAAAATACCTAAAAAGTACAAATGTGTACACCGTCGTACATTAAAGGGCACCTATTTTACCCCTTTTTCAAGGTGTCAGTAGTTAAAATGCTCAAAACACCCATCAGATTATTTATTATATCTTTCGGATGTTGAAATGTTCTGCTCTGATCACAATGTAGCTGTTTTTGTGGCCTGTGCCTTTAATGCTATAGTTCTCCTCGGACACCGTTCCCAAATGCCTATTAGAGTGTCCCTTAATCTCCACCTCAGCTGCGTCAGATAAACATCACAGTGACAGACATGAGGGAAGCAGATCTCAAGTAATGTTTGCGAGAAATACTACAGTAAGAACTTTCCCAATGATTATTTGTTGTGAAGTTAAATCAAGCCTTTCTGCAATGATGAGTCACACGCAGTGTCATTACAAAGTTCACGCACACACATAGACACACACACAGCATGCGTGTTTAACTTCGCACTGTTTTTGCATGGCAAATGTTAAATGATACATGTTAATATCCACTGCTGTATGGATAGGTGCCCTTTAAAGGTATAACTTTTTAACTTAAAGGTAAAAAAGCGTACTTTTAAAGTAGCAGTATGCACCTATTAGGTACAAAAGTTGTATCTTTTGAAAAGGCCCTAGTGACAGGTTTTGTAACATTATTTGTAAAAGTTTTCTTATCAGTGTTACTGGAAATAAAGATACTTGTCTGATATGTTATGTTGATTGATTATAATGACTGAATTTATAAGGAAAATAATATATTTTAAAGTCTTACACAACTCTTTTTTACATAAAGGTGAAATTCAGAATTGTTAGCCTTGAAGGGGCTTATAATTTTTTTCTTAAAATGTTTTTTTTTTTTTTTAAACTACTTTTATTCTAGCCAAAATTAAACAAACAAGACTTTCTCCAGAATAAAAAAATATTATCAGACATGCTGTAAAAATTTCCTTGCTCTGTTAAACATCATTTGGGAAATGCTTAAAAAAATAATAATTCATAGGGATGCTAATAATTCTGGCTTCAACTAAATCTGTATTCATGGTGGCCTTACAAAAGTTATTTCTCAGTTACAGATTTTGAAGGAAACTCTTGACATTTACTATGTCAATAAGAAATAAAAATGTTCTAAATGTTTTAAATAAAATAATATAGTTGAGTATTCACAATAGTATAATTAAAAGTCACAATTTTTACTTTTTTTTCTTGCTGTTGTTTGTTCCCACTGTTACGACTTTTCATCTTTACAAACGTTAATCTCTGTTGCAAGTTTACAGTATATTTCAAACTTTATCTGACAACACCAATCCAGCAATCTGATCAAAAGCAGACAACACTAAATACAGGTGTAAATGTTTCTGTTCTAAACACTTCCAGATAAAGTTGAAATTTCGGCTCGATTTCTTTTGTAGTGTAAACACTTACAGTGCCACAAAAACCATAAAGTCTTTCACTTTAGCTTCCATAACCTGCATTTTTTCATTTACGTGTTTAGCAAAAGTGATTTACTGTAGGTAGGTGTGAAAAAATAATGTAGAAGTTACCCATCAAAATTGAAACACAAGTCACAAGAGCACATTAAATATGCATATTAAAGAGCCAGTTCATGTTCAGACTCCAGAATGAAAATTTTCTCATAATTAACTCACACCTTCATCATCAAAGATGCCAATTTCTCTCTTAATTCAAAACAAAAATTAAGATTTTATAAGAAAACGTGCAAGATTTTTCCTCTATGGCGCTCGGTGGTTTGAACTTTCAAACTGCAGTTTCAATGCAGCTTCAAAGGACTCTAAATCAACCCAGATGAGGAATAAGATTCTTTTAATCATTTTCTTTAAAAAAATCTATTTGAATACTTGCATCCAAGAGCAAGTATGAGATAAGATTTTGTGGTAAAAAGTATATAATTTTATTTTTTTATTCTTTTGAAAAATGACCAATTGTTTTGCTATAGGTAAGACCTTGCTCCTTGTTTGGGATCATTTTGAGCCCTTTGATGCTGCATTTGAAAGTTCAAACCAATATATTGAGAAAAATCCTGCATGTTTTTAAAAACCTTCATTTCTTTTTGACTGAAGAAAGAAATAAATGAAAGGGATAATAGGAAGGTGGAAACCTATGAAAGAATATAGTCACTGGTTTATAGCTTTCTTCAAAATATCTTCTTTTGTGTTTAGCAGAAGAAAGAAACTCAAGCAGATTTGGAACAGGTTAAGGGTGAGAAAATTATGACAGAGTTTTCCATTTTGGGTGCCACTTTAACGTTCATGCATTCATTTTCTGCTTAGTGCCTTTATTAATCTGGGGTCGCCACTGCGAAATGAACTGCCAACTTATCCAGCATATATTAATTAAGCAGCAGATGCCCTTCCAGCTGCAACCCATCACTGGAAAACACCCATAACACTCCTATTCACACACACATATACTACGGACAATTTAGCCTACCCAATTCACCTATAGCGCATGTCTTTGAACTGGAAGCCCACATGAACATGGGGAGAACATGCAAACTCCACACAGAAATGCCAACTGACCCAGCCGTGGCTCGAACCAGTGACCTTCTTGCTGTGAGAGGATCATGCTCTTGCTGCGCCACCGTGACACCCTTCATTTTAACATGTTGAAATGGTAATGCTGACCTGATGCATCTGATGTCATAGGGATCATCTTAACCTGAAAACAGGATAAACTTGCAATTCTGTCAGAAAAAGAATCAGAATTAAAACATATAAACCCTTGCGCGATGGCTAAAAATAATACCTTTAGCCTTGAAAATTCCGTGTTTAGTTTTCACAGTTCTGAATGGTGAAAAAAATGTGAGAATGTTGTGCAATATTAAATGAGAATTGCAAAAAAAAATGTAACAATTGTAAAACAAGTCAAAACCAGTTTTATTTTCTTTATCTCTCTTTTATTTTGTATACACTTCATCAATGCCCACTTGAAAGAGAAATTTATAGTATATGCATTTATGATCCAACCTATAAAGGGTATTCTATACAATGTTACCACTTTATTAATGAATGATTGACCTACAATATAGGCTACTGTAGTAGTAACTATAGTGAAGTGATAAATTAATAAATACTGTACTGTATTTATTTTTATTGTGTAATACTGTAGTTGGAGCGACACAGCGGCACAGTGGGTGCACTGTTGCCTCACAGCAAGAAGGTCACTGGTTCGAGCCTCTGCTGGGTCAACTGGCATTTCTGTGTGGAGTTTGCATGTTCTCCCCGTGTTCGCATGGGTTTCCTCTGGGTTCTCTAGTTTGCCCCACAAGTCTAAAGACATGCGCTATCGGTGAATTGGGTATGTTAAAAAAATGTCCATACTGTATGAGAGTACGCGGATATTTCCCAGTACTGGGTTGCAACTGGAAGGGTATCTGCTGCGTAAAATATATGCTGGATAAGTTGCCGGTTCATTCCGCTGTGGCGACCCCAGAATAATAATGAGACTAAGCCAAAAAGAAAATGAATGAATGAAAGAATGAACCAATGAATGAACCAATGAATGAATGAACCAATGAATGAATGAATGAATGAATGAATGAATGAATGAATGAATGAATGAATGAATGAATGAATACTGTAGTTGTACAAAACTACATCTGTGGGTAATTTTTTCTTTCTTACTATAGCTATAACTATTTACCACAGCAACTTAAAATTACCACAGCATATACGTTCAAGCACTTTACTATAGTATGGTTCAAAAACACTATAGTATTTTCCATTAAACAATTACCCCTGATGACGCTAGTTTAATGCGCTTCTCTCCGACGCTTTACGGTAATGGGTGGACTTTTGTTGTCTGCTGGAGCTGGAGACAGACAGCTGAGAGTGAACAGCCGTGTATGTGTGTGTATATGTATGTGTGTGTGTGTGTGTGTGTTTGCTGCTTCACATTCAGACGCGCTGCACAAGCGTCTCGTCCAGAAACCCAAGACGACAACCGAGAGGACTCACTTGGATTACTGACAGCAGGTCCCGACACAATTTTCTCCTGAGAAAACTTGCCGGCGTTTTTCCTCTGTTAGGGTAAAAGCAAAAACATCGCATTTTCACCTTTATAAAAGCAGCAGTCTTCTCGGAAGGGGCCGCACCTTCAGCTGATCAGCATCCAGGTAGGTTTACGAAAGTTCATGTGTTTCATCGAGGCAAAGACCGTTGGTCTAAAATGCGAAATATTAGTGAACGAAATGGGTTATTTTGACAAGCACTGATTAGAGTAGCGATAGTCTTTAGACGTGAATTGTAATTGAATTATGTTCATCACAACACCATTTACTCCTTTGATGAACTTTTTGTGCAACAGCATCCCAGGGGTGGATGTTTTAATAAAACATCTGTCAGATGTGAGAGTGTTTGTATTAAAGGATAGCCTATAGTTTAGTTGAGAAATGCATCAATGCCTAATAAAGCTTTGTGCGCTCTGTTGGTCCATTCAGCTTCTCAAATGACAAGCTCTTGATGTTTATTACGCTCAGGTATTTCAATAAAAGAATCTGTGATGCGTAGATATTAATAGTTTTTTCCTTTTTTGCATTGCTTTATAACATTCATTTCCAATAGTTGGTCGTGACATTGAGCATTAGAAATGTTTCTGACGTAATAAGCTACTTATTCCCTGCCATCAGTTTTATAATCTCGCTGTGGAAAGGTACAAAAGTCTTTCATTCCTCTATTAGTTAATAATTTAAATGATTAGATTTATGATAATCACTGTTATTATCTCTTATACTTGTTTCAATGTGTTGTTATGTTGTACTGCACACTTGAACACTGTTGTCAATTGTTGTGCCACTTAAAAGAAAAGGAGACATATAAACTAAACATTTCCCTGAAATACTCTCTCACAAACGTTTTATTGTGAAAATGATGACACGTTGTCACTTCGCAGTCTCCAATTTATTGGTAAAACAAAGCTTAACAAAACAGTTATTACTATATTAGTAAACTGTAAAATATAAGTTAAATAATCAAAAAATCAATTTTCTTAAACGGGAGAAATATTTTCATATGAATATTTTAGTTAATGTTCCCCAATTAATTACTTAATTTGAAGATAATTAATATATAACCTATAAAAATAATACTTGCATCTCATTATGGTTGAATGTCTTTTTGCTAGGTCAGTTTCTGTCTAGATTGTCAGGCATTCATTCATTATTTTCTTGGGTCATGATCAGGTAATCTGACTCGATTTATCCTGGATCAGCAGGCAACGTCAGCAACATCCGAGTTCACTCGTTTCTTTTTGTTTTCCTCTTGCTGATGTAGTGCACTCAACCAGCATACACTATTTGGGGATTAGTGAATGAGGGAGCGAGTGGGCGATTTTGAACACAGCTTAAGTCAATAAATCTCTAGAGTTGCATTTTAGGTTTATAGGCATATTCCAGATTGGCTCATCTGACGGCTAAAAAGCTCTCTGGGTAGACCGATCAGAGATGCAAGAGGCTAAAGAGGCTCTGTTCCTGGATCTGTTCCCACTTATGGTCCTTCTTGTCCATATTTTCGCAGCAATGTCTAAGTATGGAAAATAATTGCCTTGCACCTTGTCTTCTGGGCAATTAATTAAATTGAAACAGTGTCTTTTGAATGTGCTGCATGCTGATAAAGGACCGTGTTTAATCTGAGCCTTATCTGTCTGAACATAAACAGCTTCGCTAAAGCTCATAATAAATTAGTCTGCAAATCCTCCTCGACTGTGGAGAACATAGAAAGTTTAAAAAAAGGCATCTTATCGGTCAATGTGCTAGCTTATTAGCATGATGGTGTTATCATAGGTAAACTGCTTTTGAGCACAATAAAGATTATGGTGGATAAACACTTATTAACCTATAACCCCTTTAAACTGAACCCAACTCTGCTGATTAAATGCTTGGCAGTCACCAAATGAAGCTTGTTAGATAAATGCCAACCATTCTTGACACTTGATTTCAGTTCCTCTTCTTTTTGACCGTTGTTTGCAGTATTTTTTGGAGTAACGTTCTTTGCAGCAGAAGCATTTTTTAGGCTATAATCCTATTCAGAAATAACATTAGTAAGTAAAACACCATGCTTGCTTGAGACAGCAAGTACTGGAATTAGCACTTCATCTCAGTCTATGAGGCCTTTAGAACCTCATAACTAATTTGACATGATGAGATATACTTTCAGCCTGCCAAGGGCTCCATTTTAGCGAAAAGGCTTTGTCTTTCAGTTTTCCCTACTTCATTCGTGAAAGCTGTAACATTGAATTTCAACACTGGAGGGTTTGATGTTTCCCTAAGTGAGTCTGGGCTCTTGTCCTGCTGACCTAGGCTTTCTCCTGTATAATCCAACTCATGTAATTAAACACAATTTGATTAGTGGGCTGAAAAGACACTGTTGCTGTGGTGGGGGAGTTGCATAGTGCAAACATACTATATATGTGGCGGAATTTAATACTTTTGCGTGGGTTTTCTCAGTAATGTGCGTGTGTGCTGTGCATAATTAGGAAACAAAGTGTATTTTCTACTATTAGAAGGGATGCAGTGATAGCAGTCTATTGACGACTTTCAAAAGGGCAGTTCCTAGAACTAAAGGCAGAAATATGAGATTTTGTTGCGCTTTATTTGCCATTTATTTAGATTAAATATCTTTAAATTCAAAGCACGGTATACACTCCCCGGCCACTTTATTTGGTACACCTGTTGAACTAGTCGTTAATGCAAATTTCTTATCATCCATCACATGGCAGCAACTCAATGCATTCAGGCATGTAGACATGGTCAAGACGATCTGCTGCAGTTCAAACCGAGCATCAGAATGTGGTAAAAAGGTGATTTAAGTGACTTTGACCGTGGCATGATTTTTTGGTGCCAGATGGGCTGGTCTGAGTATTTTAAAAACTGCTGTTCTACTGGGATTTTCATGCAAAACCATCACTAGGGTTTATAGAGAATAGTCCAAAAAAGAGAAAATATCCAGTGAACGGAAGTTCTGTGAGTGCAAATGCTTTGTTGATGCCAAAGGAAAATGACCAGACTTATTCGAGCAGATAGAAAGGCAACAGTAAAGCAAATAACCACGCACTGCAACCAAGGTATGCAGAAGAGCATCTCTAACCTCACAACACGTTGAACCTTGAGGCGGATGGGCTACAGCAGCAGAAGACCACACTGGTTATCTAAGAACAGGAAACTGAGGCTACAATTCAAACAGGCTTACCAAGGTTTGTCAGTAGAAGACTGGAAAAATTTGGTTGAACGGGAGATTTGCATAAGGGATGTGCAGCTGACAAATCTGCAGCAACTGTGTGATGCTATCATGTCAATATGAACCAAAATCTCTGAGGAATATTTCCAGTTCCTTGTTGAATCTATGCCACGAAGGATTTAGGCAGTTCTGAAGGCAAAAGGGTGTCCAACCTTTTACTAGTAAGGTGTACCTAATTAAGTTGCCGGTGAGTTAAATCTAGCCCAATAGGAACTACAGTGGTGTAAGTGTACAGGAAGCACCGGCACAGTATTTTAAAGTGTTACAAGACACACATTCAGAAAGCTAATTTTAGCACCATTTATGTGTTGCCTTTGTCTGTGGCATTGTGTTCTTTTCTAAGCCTCTCTGATTTGTAGCACTACAAGTAGGTAATTTAGTCTTCCTTTTTGCTATTTTAATCACATAACATACGCCTATATTCCATCTTCATTACCACAAAACACACAATGAAAACAGCTTTCATCAAAGTGTCCTCTACTCCAGTTGTTGAATACAGTGCTTGATGTCACCGTCGGCAGGCTGAAGTCACTGAAGAATTTATAGTGATTGTGTGAATGCAACCACAAAATTGTCTAGGGTAGTTTGTTTTCGTGGAAGTGGGTCTAGTGGTTAGTTCTTATACCTAAGTTCTTGTAACCAAATGATGCAAACCCCTTATATAATTTTCTCTCCATTAGGGCTTCACAATATGTTGTTTCAACATCAATATTGCAATGTGTGCATCCACTATAGTCACATCATAGGATCTGCAATGTTGAATCGGGATTATAAGTAACCACATTTTAAAACGTATGATGTGTGAACTCATTGAAAAGTTCAACAGAGTGAAAGATTTTCATTTAGAAATGTTTAGTCATTTAGTTATGTTTTTCAAGCTAATTTAAACCCTTTGGCCACAAGGAGTTATGGCTCTATTGTAATCATCTATGCTTGTAATTAGTTTATTATGTTTTATGTTTTAAAGGGATGAATTCTTTCCAAATAGAGTTTTTTAAAAGGGATAGTTAACCCACAAATTACTATTTATTATTTACTCTCCCTCAAGTGGTTATACACCTTTATGAGTTTCTATCTTCTGTTGAACTGAACACAAAAGAAGATATTTTAAAGAGAGTTGAAAACCTGTAACAATTGACTTCAATAGTAGGAAATACAAATACTATGAAAGTCAATGGTTACAGGTTTTCAGCTTTCTTCAAATTATATTGTTTTGTGTTCAACAGATAAAAGAAACTCAATCAGGTTTTGAACAAGTGCTAACTGTCCCATTAAGTTATTATATTATATTATATTATATTATATTATATTATATTATATTATATTATATTATATTATATTATATTATATTATATTATATTATATTATATTATATTATAATATAATATAATATAATATAATATAATATAACCGGGGTGGGTTGCGGCTGGAAGCGCATCCGCTGCGTAAAAATGTGCTTAAAAAGGTGGCTGTTCATTCCGTCGTGGCAACCCCGGATTGATAAAGGGACTAAGCCGGAAAGAAAATGAATGAATGAATGAATATTATATTACTGTATATTGTATTATTCATTCATTCATTTTCTTGTCGGCTTAGTCCCTTTATTAATCCGGGGTCGCCACAGCGGATTGAACCGCCACCTTATCCAGCAAGTTTTTTGCGCAGCGGATGCCCTTCCAGCCGCAACCCATCTCTGGGAAACATCCACACACACATTCACATTCACACACACTCATACACTACGGACGATTTAGCCTACCCAATTCACCTGTAACACATGTCTTTGGACTGTGGGGGAAACCGGAGCACCCGGAGGAAACCCACGCGAAGGCAGGGAGAACATGCAAACTCCACACAGAAACAGCGACCCAGCGACCTTCTTGCTGTGAGGCAACAGCACTACCTACTGCGCCACTGCCTCGCCCTATATTATATTATATTATATTATATTATATTATATTATATTATATTATGTTATGTTATGTTATGTTATGTTATGTTATGTTATGTTGTGTTGTGTTGTGTTGTATTGTGTTGTGTTGTGTTGTGTTGTGTTGTGTTGTATTGCATTGCATTGCATTGCATTGCATTGCATTATATTATATTATATTATATTATATTATATTATATTATATTATATTATATAAGGCTGGGGCCGATAAACAATATTATATTGAATTGCTATAAAATTTATGACAATAACAATGATAAGCTCTGGACTTTTTTACTCTATATTGATCTAAGAACCAATCACAAAGCAGAAATGTACAAAAAAGGCAATCTAAAAGTGTGTTGATATTAATGATGTACTGAATTTTTGGCAACCGAACATTTATCGGCCAAAAATGTTAATGGAGCCTCTAATTTTTGTGGCTTCAGTCATTGTTGGGGTACTCTCTTTTTTTTTTTTTATCTGAAAGCATTAGTCACTTAAATCGAAATATATTTTGTTATCATTTAATATGTAAAATAATAATTGAGAATGCATTTTTGCCAAATTGCTCTGCCCTAATATTATATTATATTATATTATATTATATTATATTATATTATATTATATTATATTATATTATATTATATTATATTATATTATATTATATTATTAATTTTCTCTTCGGCTTAGTTCATTTATTAATCTTGGGTTACCACAGCGGAATGAACCGCCAACTTATCCAGCATATGTTTTACGCAGCGGATGCTCTTACAGCTGCAACTCATCACTAGGAAACATCCATACACATGATATACTCTTATTCACACTCTTACACTACGGACAATTTAGTCTACCCAATTCACCTGTACTGCGTGTCTTTGGACTGTGGGGGAAACCGGAGCACCCGGAGGAAACCCACACAAATGCAGGAAGAACATGCAAACTCCACACAGAAATGCCAGCTGACCCAGCTGAGGCTCGAACCAACGACCTTCTTGCTGTGAGGTGACAGCACTACCTACTGCGCCACCACGTTGCCTATATTATATTATATTATATTATATTATAATATATTATATTATATTATATTATATTATATTATATTATATTATATTATATTATGTGATATTATATTATATTATATTATATTATGTGATATTATATTATATTATATTATATTATATTATATTATGGTCACACTTTACAATAAGGTTCATTAGTTAATGTTAATTAATGTATTTATGATGAACAAACAATGAACAATACATGTACTACTGTATTTGTTCATGTTAGTTAACGTTAGTTAATGAAAATACAGTTGTTCATTGTTAGTTCATGTTAACTCATGGTGCATTAACTAATGTTAACAAGCATGGACTTGGATGTTAATTATGCATTAGTAAATGTTCAATTATGATTAATAAATGCTGTACATGTGTTGTTCATGATTACTTCATGTTAGTAAATGCATTAACTAATGAACCTTATTGTAAAGTGTTACTTATTATTATTATTGTTATATTATATTATATTATATTATATTATATTATATTATATTATATTATATTATATTATATTATATTATATTATATATGCAACAAATGGAGAGATTGGCATCACCCTGGAAAACATAGCTCTCTTGACCATTAGCTGCTTTAAAAAAAAGGAGAACATAACAGGCCAAGATTGCAGTCAAGAGAGATAAATGGCTTTATAAGTACAAGCAGTCCATTGGCTTTTGTAATGAGGTCTATTACATTGCTCTTTACGTACTACTAAAGCTTTTGTGGGTTTTTGCAGCGTGCATAGTCACCTGAGTCATAGATGTTATCCAAACATCTGTCCTCGTGCGTGTGCGTGTGTGTGTGTGTGCACTTCTGCATTTTGTCTGAAGGTTGCAGCTGACAGCGGAGCAGTGTGGGAGTCGGCTGGTTTTGGTCGGCTGGCTCACAGTCAGAAAGAGAGAGAGGGAGAGAGAAAGATGAACACTCTGTAATTAGCACCCGCGGCTGCATGCTGCATTCCACCTCTGTAAATTACAGAGTGGCCTGCTTGCTCTGCCAGACCCAGCAAACCTGCCTGTGTGAGTGGATCCAGACCCCCCTCTTCCCCTCCCTCGGCCTCACACACATGTAAAAGAACTACAGCTTTACCTGCTAGCAGCCAACTTTGCCTTCTCTTTCAGTTCACTTCCACTATGTTTGTTTCTGTACTGCAGTAATTGGCGGTGGTGGAGGCTCCGTCTCTCCGGGGCTCGGCCTGCATTGATTTGTTTGGATTTCTGCTCTCCTCCCCGGAGCTTTGGCGTACATACGCGCCACAGACTCCCTACACTGCTGTCTGTCATGTCTGAGCGGCATATTTAAAGAGTTTTTGTGTTTATTGAACTGCACATACGCTCAAATGCAGAGCAGTGGGATTTTGAGTTGTATGTTTGTGGGATTAAGAAGCATTTGGGTTTGAAAATGGGCTTTGTTTTGAGGGGCTCAGCAAGGCTGAAGGTGTTAAAATATTGAGCCTGCAAAGGGGTCTTTCTTCAGAGCCCATGAGTGAGTTTAAACTGGAATGTACTGTAAGTAACCACCATAGACATTGTGAAGGGCAGGTTTAATAATCAGATGTTCTTGATGCTGCTAATATACGCTGTTCTTTCTTGCTTTAATCATAGATATTTATATCATAGATGTTTCATTAGCTAACGTTTTTATGAGCTAGATAGATAGATAGATAGATAGATAGATAGATAGATAGATAGATAGATAGATAGATAGATAGATAGATAGATAGATAGATAGATAGATGGATGGATGGATGGATGGATGGATGGATGGATGGATGGACGGACGGACGGACGGACGGACGGACGGACGGATGGACTGACAGAATGTATACATTATAATATATATTTCCAAGTCTGCATTTATTTGAAATGGATGCATGGATGGATGGACGGACAGACGGACGGACGGATGGACAGACAGAATGTATACATTATAATATATATTTCCAAGTCTGCATTTATTTGAAAGTAATTATATTCCAAAGTAATTATATTTATTTATTAAAATATTTAAAATAATTTTTTTCTATCTATGTTTTTAGAATGTGATTTCAAAGCTGAATTATTTCAGCATTAGGGTTGTAACGGTATGAATTTTTCACGGTATGATAATCGTCTAAAACAATACCACGGTTTGACGGTTTCGCGGTATACGGTATGTTACAAATGTTACAAAATAATAGAACAGTGAAGCAAATTTGACTTTTTCCAAATAATATATTTTTAGTTACTATAAACAACACCACTTACAATGAACAAATAAAAATAAGAAAATAATAAATAATGTGTCAAAGTCCAAATAAAGTCCAAATAAACATGGTGCAAATCCTCAGTAAAAAATAGATATAAATATTTACTATACTATAAATAGTTACATAACGAAACTAGATTCAATATGGAACATCCTTAGGTTTTATGTGCCAGCATGGATATGGTTGTCTGCAATGCAGACAAACAGCTGCATCTTCATTTGCGTCTTTTGAAAACAGCAAGAGCAGCAGTTCGTCTTTGCTGTGTCACTGTTTTGTCATGTTTCTGTGCTGCTGTGCATGCAAAAGTACTTAGTATGAGAATTATTTCATGCAAAACTTTTTTTTTTTGCGTTTTATTTAGCCGCGCATAAATGTATGCCTATCTCTCATTCTGTGTTGTTCAAAAAGCTTGGTCCGCAAACAAAAGCGAAACCTATGCTTATTGGTTGTGATATAGCGAGTTTGAACCAATCTGGGCATGGAGGAGGGACAATGCATCAATGTATCATGTCTGATTTGTCCGGAGACACAGTGACGAGCGTTTCTTTGTCAAATCAGCGTTGTCAAATGTTGATGACGTAACCGCACTGATTCCGGAGCCTCTGAAAGTCCGCGAATGTTACAGAACTACAGCACTGGAAAGCTGAGATTCTCTTCTTTATGCCAATCTTTGAATTGTATGAATCGGATCAGCGGATCAAAAGTTATTAAACATTTAAGAGCAATACTTATTTTTAGCCGCGGGCGGCTGTCTCGGTCTTTAAGGGTTAAAACCGTTGATATGCAATTGTTCATGGTATGATAATCGTGCACGTTCAAATCGTGGTAAACCGTCATACCGGTATATTGTTACAACCCTATTCAGCATCCTTATTCATTGTCTGGTGATTCTTCACAAACAAATCCAATATGCTGATTTGCTGTTCATTAATCATGTATAATAATAATAATAGTATTTAAAATCATTGATATTAGTAGTGTTATTATCATCATTTATTTACTATTAAGTGTCATTTTCAGGATTTTTTGATGAATAGGATGATGCAAACATCATTATTTATATGAAATAAAAAGCTTTTGTAACATTATATACTGTACCATTTAAAGAGCCCTTATTATGGGTTCTATGCAGTGTGTAACACAACTCTAAGTGAATGAAAACATCCAGCTGAGTTTAAATCTGAGAGTGCACAATTTAAAAAAAATCTAGATTCAGACGCCTTTAAATGATTCGTCGTTCGTCCAGATCTTTTGATCATATCAACGTCAACACGAAACAATACCAAATATGAACTGCTGGATCGGGTAAAACATGACATGCGCCTTTCCCTTCAGACACTAGTGGAGTGGGAGGGATCATGGGATTGATTATGGCTTGAAGATTACTATCACTGTGAGATGACCAGACATGTGGCTATGGGGAATAAAAGGTTCATTTTCACAACAAAACCAGAGTATAGCCAACCGCGTGCTGTGTTTGTTCCGTTCATTTTTCTGATGATTGATACAATAACACATCTTGCAATGCAGAATTTGCTGGTCATTTGTTAACAAATTAAGGATCAGCAAAGATTACTAATGTATGGGACTTTGTCAGTAACTGTTACACAGTTTGTATGGATCAGTTTCTTCTTCTTCCAGATGCTGTAATTGTTTCTCCTTCCAACACAACGTGAAGTGTGATTTAAAATGGTTGCCTCATTTTCTGTAGTTTGCAAAATATGCATTTAATTGTTTGTTGCAACTTGTAATCCCTCAACACAACTTGTAATCATTTATCTGTTATAGATTAGTACTTGTAATGTATTTCTTAGGGTAAATCTGTATGGGCTATTTCACATATCACGACAAAACCGTGTTGAAAATGTGGGTTCTTCTTCATTTACCGATTAAAATGCGTTTTGTGCTTGAGATCTCCTGCTGTTTGTTGCAATGGACATCATCAGCTGTTTCTCACACACGCGTGACACAGTCAATTTTTAAAATAACTTTTGCTTCTGTGCAGATTAATACTGAATGTATGTCATTGGTTATACTTGGGGTTATGGTTAATAATAGAGGAATATGCTGGTGTTTAACAGTATTGCTTTAATGCATTCCTGCATTGGGCTCTCACATATTCTGACTGCTTAACCATGCTGGTTGTTTCTCTCTGTCTCTTGCACTGAATGCAGTCGACCAATCACAACAGGCTGGGTTATTGGACCAATCACCGCAGATTAGCCTCATGCTGATGAGGGGTTTGGAAACAAATGAATCGCTGAATAAATCACATTGGTATAATTAGGTAAAAATAAATGCATATTATAAGACAATAAAAGTGTTTTTGACCTGTATGCATATTAGCCTGTTGTTGGAGACCCCCAAAATCAAAATATGACCTTTTATAAGGCAAAATAGGGGCTCTTTAAAAGCTTGGACCCTGTAGAATTTTTATTTTTGGTAAAAAGATTATAAAAATCCATAATTTTATTAAGCAAGGATGCTGTAAATTGATCAAAGGGATGACAAAAACGTTTATAATGCCACAAAATATTTTTATGCCAAATCTTCATTAGAGAAAGCTGAAAAGATTATTCTCAGCTGTTACAAAGTAATAATCAAATAGTTTTCTTTTGACCAGCAAATCAGAATATTAGTTATTTCAGACACACCATGAAATGAATCAGCATTTTTGAATGAATCATTTAGTGACTCACGTATTTATTCTTTTTATTTAATCTTGATTTGCCTGGTCAACAAACCAATTGGTCTTTATAAGCGAGTCATTGAATGATTTATTAAGTCAACCTGATCTTTATTCATTTAAATTAATTAAATAATTGTAAAAATAGACTGCAGCAAGTATAGATACTGCAGTAAACGAGTTCTAGTTCATTTTTAAGTGTTTCTAAACAAAAACGTGGTCTTTATTTTGATTAAATTATTAACAATATTAAAATAAATTATTAACAATTAAAATATATATATTTCTTAGCTCAGCAAAAATGTGTAGTAGCTGTGTGTGTGTGTGTGTGTGTGTGTGTGTGTGTGTGTGCGTGCGTGCGTGCGTGCGTGCGTGCGTGCGTGCGTGCGTGCGTGCGTGTGTGCGTGCGTGTGTGAGACATATCATGTGTAGTCTGTAGTCTGATGGATGGGACACAGTAAATGGCTGTGACCCTGACAGAGGACCCAGCTGAGGGACCAAATGAGCTTTGCGAGATTGTGTGTGTGTGTGTGTGTAAGGGGAGATAAAGTGCAGGTTTGTGTTTTTGTGCCTGTGGGACAGCACACCATATAGGACAAGTGACCTCCCTGATCCTTCTGTCTTAAACCATGTGCTGATTTGATCTTGCTACATACTGTATACTGAACTACGTTTTTTTACCTTTCAAAGCATAAAATGTACAGTCAGTAAGTAGCACTTCTGTGATGGATGTCTACTTTATATGGTCAAATAAATGTATGTTTTATTACATCATGCCTATATTTCATCAATCAATATTATGCTTATGTAACATACTGTATATGTCCGTCTTATAGAGTGTCTGTATTGTTTGTATTTTCAGGCTGAGCACTGTTTTGTTATTGTATGTCTCTGTACCCAGACTCAAATATAAAGCGTTCATAATGTTATTTCTTTATGGTCTCATCTGGCGAACTGCAGCTTCCTGTTTATGTCAGTACTTCCTGTGTTACAAACTACATCTTGCTATTAATGTAAAGGACCAGCTGATGATAAACAATGATGCTTGAAGATACCATCAATATCATTTAGTCTATCTAATTTAAAAAAAAACAGCCTCATTTAAAATTGCTACCATGATAGATTATGCTTTGCTGTAGGTTGTTCAAGAAGTTCTTGCGGTAATAATTTTTATTTCAGTATTTTATTTTATTTTATTTTTTTGCTTTTTTATTAGATTTGTTTCATACTTGTAAAATGTGTAAGCTGTGTGATGTGGGAAACACAGTTGTAATTACAGAATCCAGTCATGAAAATGTAATTAGTTGTATAACGTGTGATCTCAGAGTTTGGCCATTTTTTAGAATAATAAATCAAAATTACATCTAATTAGACTCCGACGAGGACTAGAGTTGCTGAATATTAAACAGCAGGAAGGCTATCCTAATATGAAGCCTGCATGTTCTGCATATAAGAACAGATCTGTTTTGTTTCACTATACATATACTCAAGCACACGCAATGCTCTTGTTTTTCCTTTTAGCACCTGCTTTTTCATTAAATGAGCACAGGATTACATGAGCTTCATCTCCAGAGATACTTTTACCATCATTTCATAATGTGGGAAAGACTGTCATCATTTCATGTACATATTGGAGCTTACAGTGTTTTTACAATATCCTGCCACAATGAATGTTTAATTTAACTTGAATCAATTAAATTCAAGTTAAATTCAAATTAATAAAAAAATGAATGTATACTGAATTTTGAAAAGTACAGGTTTTTAAACTGGAAATAAGATTAAATAAAACAGAATTTGGCGTTTCTGTGTGGAGTTTGCATGTTCTCCCTGCGTTCACGTGGGTTTCCTCCGGGTACTCCGGTTTCCCCCGTGCTCCAAAGACATGCGGTACAGGTGAATTGGGTAGGCTAAATTGTCCGTAGTATATGAGTGTGTGTGTGAATGTGTGGATGTTTCCCAGATATGGGTTGCGGCTGGAAGGGCATCCGCTGCATAAAAACTAGCTGGATAAGTTGGCGGTTTATTCCGCTGTGGCGACCCGGGATTAATAAAGGGACTAAGCCGACAAGAAAATGAATGAATGAATGATGGTGAGTAAACAGTGAGTATTTTTTCCGCTAAGCTATTCCTTTAAGTATTGAAATTAAGCTTTTTCACACTCTTTATAATGAAGTTTGCAAGGACTGCTAATTATAATTTAAAGCATACAAAAAGCGTACAGTGACTAAAGTGATCTTCCAGTAATGTGTTTTAGCAGCAGAGCTCAGGTCCGTGACCCGAGCTTTTGAAAAGCTCTCCCCGTGCTGCATCTGACATTGAGAGGGAAAGGCTCTACATTATAAGTTCAGCTCTTCTGCCAGGCCTGGGCCCTCCGAGAGCCCCACAGCAGTTAGGAGACATCAGACAACATCCATAATTTATGACAGAGATAGAGATGCGGCTTGCGGCTTGTTTTTGTGTCTAAGTTGTGCCCTGGTGCACTCCCTCTGTAACAAATGAATAGTGAACGCATTTCCTCCTGCTGTATTTCCCTCCGTATCTCTCTCTGTTCCCTCGTGCACCGCTGTTATGTGCGGCCTATAAATCAGCTGGGAGGTTATAAGATTACAATTTGACACTAGGCCCTCTTTTCCTCATAGAGTTTATAACTTTATTTAATTGAAGAAATTATGAGTAACGATAGAACTACGGCAACAGGTTTTGCCCTGTTTATCAAGGTGTCCTCCATGTTACGTGCGAGTAGTTTTAAAAGTAACAAATTTGGGACCAATTTGTAAGGCCGTGAATTTCTGCAGTGGTACAAGCTGTAGTATTGCTCAATGACTAAAGAAACTGTGTAAAATTTCTAATCCAACTGCCTGCAGTTCTATACCAATTATGCAAATAAGCGCAGTTATGATAGAAAAATATGTGGGAAAGTGTCACTATTTTGTGAATTACTTTTGATTTAACATTAAGGTTTAACTGCTCCTTTGTGCAATACAGTACTGTGACACAATAGCAATGCTTTCCTACATATTTTGCTATTCTGACTGCACTTATTTACACAGTTAGGATTGAAGAAGGATTGAACTAGAAATGTGAAACTTTTACTCAATAACATTTATTTGGTCATTTGGCAATGCTATAGCTGCAAACCAATCAAAACCAATCAATATAAAAAAAAGTCCTTTTCCCACCAAATGTTCAGCATTGTTGGGTATGTTCAACATGAATGTGATTGGCTCTGAAGGTCATGGTTTCACTGCCCATCAGTGATGTTTAAGATGTGCTCGACAATACATTGTCAGAGTGCACTGATCTCTCAGTATGGGTTACTGTTGAGCACAATGTAAAAAATATACCGAAATATGCATTTATTTAGCAAAATGTTAATTTCACCTCTTTTGTTTTGGCTATATGTAATACATATGGCTGGATTTTAGTTTGAAGTTTACTAAAAAATGATGAATTACAGACCTTATTTGTTAAAATTGTCTCTGAAATATCCAAAAACCATTGTAACAGCCGTGTTTCCTCTAGGATTTTTTCAAGCTGTGACGGCAGGCCTTTTACACAGATCTACAACTACCTATGGCATTATTTCAATGTCAAATGTCATGACCGCAGTATTACGGGATCACATTCATGTAATACGAGCATGTGAATCTCTATGTTTACATGTCGATTTCTTCTGTTCGTGCTCAAAACTTCGTCCACGCCCCCTGAAATATAAACTGCTCAAGCGCCGATTTTCTTGCACGCTCTTAAATAAACGATGCTGAAGTGCAATTTAGTGCTTTATGAAACAAGTATGTCTCCAACATTTATTAGATTTGCTAAGAATATTTATGAATGTCTCCAATAGACCTACAGAGTGGCATTAATGCGCCCCGAAGTATACTGCCCTTAAGTACTATACTTCTCATCTCAACTGAAAGCTACGTTGTGTTTGCTAGCCTCACACATCACGCATCTGTCAGTCAGTTAGTCAGTCAGCATGTCACTTTAAAAGGTTAAACAAAAAAACAACGACTGAATGCTTTGAATGAGAAGCTGTAATGTAGCCGTGGCTGGATGAAATTTGGTGTGGTGCCCTGCCATAGAAGAAAATTGTAGCGGAAACCATGAAAAGTGTTATATATTTGTCTGACTTATGCACTTTCATTATGACAAATGTTTCAAAGAAGGTTCAAATCCAAATGAATAAACAATTTAACTAGTTACATAGATTGTGTTCCTTGTCACCATCCTAATAACATCATGCCCCCTCAATTTCCAGTTTGAACGAGGAAGCAATTAAATATGCTTTTAATATGTTGTGCATTTAATTAGACTACTTTATCAACTTCAGAATGATAGTATAACAAAACAGCACTGCTTCTTCCCCACTTGATCACTTGAACGACTCAACGGCGCGTCAAAGAGACTTGCTGACTCGTCACAGATAAAAATCCAATATCTGGCATGCTAAATATTCCAGACCAGTCAGCCAACTTGACCCCATGTGGGATCAGATGTAGTGACGAGCTACAGCAAATGAGAAAGCAATCCATGAGCTAAATGGCCGTTGTTTTCAAGAGCTCAACAGAAATGTCTGTGATTGGCAAAATTGCTTTACCCTGCGTTTACAAGGACACAAGGGCATATTAAAGCCACATCTATCAGCTGAGCCTTGCAGATATATGAGTGATCAATCTGCTGACAGATCGGCTGATTGAGGATGCTTTCAAACGCTCCTGTGATGCTTTTGGAGATCTTTCAAAAACACAAGCAGCCAATAGTCTTCAGCCCTTTTTGACAGCTGTTCCCTCAACATTTCATTGGCTGTGATTTGGGGGCTGGATAGAGCTGTTGGGTTTAAGAGTTGTTGTCAGATCATGTAGTGTGTGACTAATTATAACCTACCCATCCCCCCCCCCCCCCTTCAGATTTTTTTTTTTTTTTCGTGCTGCCGGCAGGTTTTATTTATTCACCCGACCCGTCCGTTCATGCTAAATATTGATCTGCAGAAAGCACTGGTACATGGGTTCACTACCCGTGCTAGAATGAGGAAATCACAGATATGTTGCGAAATAATTTCGGAACTTTGGAGTGGGCGGTCTAACAATATAGCGCTTCAGAGTCCCGTTATTTTGGATCAGCATATCTGTGATACTTATCTGTAGGTCAAATTACAGTTACCGACTGCTACCGTGTTTATTCAGAAATTTATTTGCGAATGCAGAGCTCTAGTGTGAATTAGACTTAGGCTTAATGAAGAAATCAACGTACATGATTCCCCACTCAGTTACAGAGTCATCCAACTACTTCTTTGTTTGTTGTGAACATGCACCCTCTAGTGGCACAAATTGCATACTGTGCCTGTAAAGTACTGTATAAACATTCAAATATACAAGTCACAAAGCAAAATTTTGTGAGACTTTATTTACAAACATGTTCTTTGTGTATATTTTGCAATATAGAATTATGTTGGCTAGCCCTGTGCGTATATGACGGCTGCAGGTTCAGATAAGGTTACTGCTAAGGTTTTCTTATCACAGATGCTCTAAGCTGCTGTGAGGAAATAACTGCACAGATTTGAAGTCTGCCTATATGGCTAAATAGTGCGCATGTAAATGTCTCCTCCTCGCGCTCTCTCGTTCTCCTCATCTTTCCCCCATTTTTCCGACACATTGATTTTTAGCAGAGAGTGCCGCATTGTTGTGGCTTGAGCGTTTTCCTGCGTGATGCGCGTCTGTCACTTCTGCCCGCCATGAGAGACAATCTTCAAAGCCAGAAGCTCCAGAATGCTGACACGAACAATCTCCCAAGTTCTGACATTTTCCCTCAGCCCCCTGTTCCTGTATCTCGCAATCTGTCTGTGTCTCATTTCTGCTTCCTTCATCTTCCCCATCTCCTTCTCTTTCACCCTCAGTCATGCGAGGCTGTCAGGGCACATCTGTGTAAGACAGAGAGCGAACATGAATAGGAGACAGAAACACTGTTTGAGGAAGATAGACGTTTTTTCAAGGAATAGGACTAATTTGTTGCCTGAGCTACCTGAAAAAGAGGAACAGATTGTTTCTTTAAGAGAACAACTGCAATCATTCCATACAGCCATCAAGAAACACTGAAAGTAATTCCATATTTTAGGACTTTTTGTTAGGAGTAACATGGGAATATGATGGGAGTACTTCTAAATATTCAGAAAATGAGTCTCATTGACTAATAATTTCATTAAATGCTATGTATTTGTATATAAAAAACCCTTTACTTGATCAATTTCTACCTAATTTACAACATGTACATAAAAACATTGAATTCAATTCATCTTTATTTCTATAGCACTTTTACAATGTAGATTGTGTCAAAGCAGCTTAACATACAAGTTCTAGTAAATTAAAACTGTGTCAGTCCAGTTTTCATGCTGTGTTCACACCAGTCATGGAACGCGCAAATTAATAGGCGCGTGAACATTTTGAGTTTACTCACTTCATTCGCACGTCAAATTCACTTCACAATAGACACAAATTCGTGTCATTGGCAGGGCTTTTGTCTGCCCAGTGACTCTAGCCATGGTGCTAAGTGGCTAACATGGATTTTATTGAGAGAATAGCAATGTTTATGGGCTTTAGGAAGGCTGAAAAACAGCGTAGATTCATTCAGCATCATGTCTAAGGCCACTAGATTCTTTCAGAGGAGCACCCAGCTTTGTAATTCATCAACTCCTTCAGTATTATACCTGGATGATTGAGGCTTTTAACGGTGCTTCCAACTGAGCAGAGCCCAGTTTGATAAACTGTTGTCCATTGTAAGCAAGAGGATTTTCCCTCGGGACACCAACAAGAGGCACTAAGTCATAATCACTCTCCTACAAGAGCATCATTCGTGCCACCTCATTTGTGTGAAACACGCGGCAGGATGTCTATTTACATCTTTGCATTGACTTAAAATGGAAATTTTTCAAGCTTGATGCTTCATCCGAGTCGGGTGTGAATGCAACATCAGAGATGAAGTTCAGTTTAGTTCAATTCAGCATGGTTTAATTTTCACTTCTGAGAGTCCAAACACTGAAGAGCAAATCCATGGAGGCGCAACTACACAAGTCCCAAACCAAGCAAGCCTGTGGCGACAGTGACGAGGAACAACTTCACCAATTGGCGAAAGTGAAGGATAAAAAAGCTAGAAAGAAACCAGGCTCAGTTGGGCAACACCTCTGGCCAAACTTCTTGTGCAGAGGTGTCTAAGGCTGGAGAACGCTGGACGTCCATTGTGGAGAAGGTCCAGGTCTGAATTGGTCTCTGGCGGGGGTACAGGCTGGCCCATGGATCAATGTGGAGACTTGTCTGTCACTTTTCAGGAATCATGCTCTCATGCTCTCCATGAATCTCTTCTGAAGCTTTCTTCTAATGTTGGTAAATTAGGAGTAGTCTAAATCAGTGGGTGTGTCCACATGTTTAGTTATTTGCATAAAACAGACGCCAAACAATCATCATTTAAGAGCTTTCTACAAGTCTTAATTTACAACTATTTGTTGATCATGTGTAACATATGGCACTATATACAGATGCTTTTTCATCACATCCTCACACAATGCCTAGTGTTTCGTTCTCAAAACTAGCTCAAACACAATAAACACCTTTTATACAGAGCCAGATTGCACACCTCTCTGCTGTGTACTATACATGTGCATTTGCATTGATAGTCAGCTAAACCTCATAATGCAAGAATGAAACATTCAATCGAAAACAATAACTAGAATATTTTCTGTTTCTCTGAACTTTTTTTTCTTTTTTCATTTATTATTGTATGCTTAAAATGTAACATGGTAATAGCAAAAAAATGTGACAAAATATGTAGATTTTTTTTTTAGGCAATAAAGTTGTACCTTAATATTACCATATTATTCCATTCATGTTTTTACTATCCCCACATTATTTGACATTTTACAATTTTTTTTTATATTTTCACAAAATTTTCGTTTATGGTTATATTTTGGAGGTTCAATCCACTGTCTACCCCTGATAAATCAAGGACTAAGCTGAAGGAAAAAAAATAAATGTATAATTATATTTGAAGAGTTCAGATGTGGGCGACGTGGTGGCGCAGTGGGTAGCGCTGTCACCTCACAGCAAGACGGTTGCTGATTAGAGTCCCGGCTGGGTCAGTTGGCATTTCTGTATGGTGTCTAAAGACATAGGAGATACGCTATAGGAGAATTGGGTAAGCTAAATTGGGTAAGCTAAATTGTCCGTAGTGCATGTGTGTGAATGAGAGTGTATGGGTGTTTCCCAGTGATGGGTTGCAGCTGGAAGTGCATCTGCTGCATAAAACATATGCTGGATAAGTTGTTGGTTCATTCCGCTGTGGCAACCCCTGATTAATAAAGGGACAAAGTCAAAAACAAAATGAATGAATAAATAAATGAGTTCAAATGCAAAACTATTTAAGTACCATCTATTTTCACTTTAAATTAGCATTTTTCTCAGGTTTTTGTGTGTAAGATTAATATTTTTACAATTAAGGTGATTACTAAAGTGAAATAACTAATAGGAGGCTGAGAAAAATGCTCATTTTGAGAAAAAAAAACTTTACACGGCACTTTTAAGTTTTTACATCTAAACTCTTCATTTTATTGTCATTATGTCTGTGCATGTGCAAGCAAATCCTTAATCATTCATTGTTCATGTTGTGTAATTCTATTTACAATATATACCATACAAAACAAATTCTTCTTTCATGAAAGAAGTTACCATAAAAATCAAACTGACACACATCTAGTTTGGCAGCAGCTGAACAAGACACTTTCATGCTAAGAACAGACAGGCTTCTGAACAGGCTTCTGAAACTTTGACTCTTGAAATGCGCAGACAGACAGAAAGGTTGTTATTCTGAGGTGTTTTTTAGGCGTTTGGGTGCTGCTGTGTGAGAATGAAACCTGCCGTCGACTCATCAGCAGAGTGTCTCTGCAGTCTCACAAAAGTGCCCTACAAACCTCTTCCTTCGCTCATCCTCCCCGTAGAGCTGGCAAATTAGGATAACTCTTCCTTTAGGCCTAGTTAACTGAAAACGTCCCTTGGAATTTGCTATTGGATCTGGCCTGTCTCAGTATTCCTGACTTATTCATCGCTTGATCATGAATACTCAACTAGTAGCGGCAGATTTGTGTGTAAGGCAATTTTAATGAAAAGACTCGCTCGGAATAGCTTTAGACTTGGTTGTGTCTCAATTGTCAAAGCAAATGCTCACAAGAGATGAGAAAGGAAACAAGGGAGAGACTTCAGACAGAATGCCTCGGCTCCACATGAGCTAGACGAGGCTGATGGCCCAGCCAAATGCCTGCTTTGTGTGACAACAATGCTGGTGGTTTGGATGCGACTGAAATATGCTTTCTCTCGCTCGGAGTCCAGGTCTCTTTCTCGCCGTCACCTCTTTGTTCGTTCGTCTCATGCTGTTTGTAAGATGACGTGATAAATTCTAGGCTGTCATAACAACTTCATTTGCCCCTTCATTAGTTCTTTCCAGAGGGAATAGACTAAACAGATGCAAGTAGAGATGGCTTCTGTCAAGTTGCTTTCTTTGCGTCATAAATGCCGATTATGAAAGGCAAAGATAAAAGATTGGCTAACTGCAAATGAGAAACAGTGCTTTAAACGTTGTGTAGTATTGTTCTTTGTGTATAATTACATAGTCTTGAAATAATGGCACATTTTTGACTTTAATTATAAGCAATTATTTATCAGTAAATATTATTTCCTGTACAAATCTGCTTGGGTATATTAGTTGGGTAAAACTTGAATAGGCTGATTGTAAGACTATCTTGACACCTATAGTATCATGACATGGCACATGAATGAGATTGTATGCATGCTTATGACTACTGTCATTAAGTGTCATTAGCTTGGTTGTCATTTTAAATCAAAAGGTGATATTGTGTGAGCTGACTTTGTTATGGTAACTTGACAATCAAATACATGACTTTGTCATGACAGCTTGACAATTTCCAAGACAACATAACTTGTCATAAGTCTGTCATAAACATGATCATCATGAGACTGTTGTGTTTAGGGCTGCACAACATTGGAAAGATCGAACATTGCAATATTTTTTTATTCTGTGATATATTGCAACTATAAATACAATTTCGCTAGATGACTTGAATAACTATTTGGAAAAAATTATAATTTAAGATTGATTGGGATGATTCTATAAGGAAGTGCATCTGGATAAAATATCATAAACAATCTACAAGCATAGATGATAAAGAAAAAAATCTAATTAAATAAACAGCATTTGATTGTTTTCCGATGAGTCTAACTGTATTCAGCATACAGTAATTGAATAATCAAATGTTAATAAATTCTGCATAGTCTTCGTTGTGTAAACAATTCAATAAAATTAATTGTTATTAGTTACAAATCGTACAATTTCTTATGTGTTTATGCTTTTAAAATCCCCAAAACACTTGTGAAGTGATAAATTATAACCCAGACTCAACATTGCATGTAGTGTCTCTTGTTAATCGCGGGATTAACGTTCTAAAAATAGTTTGCAATAGTTGAAATCTACGAAGTTATATAAGTATATTTTTTTTAAGTATATGTTTTTATATTTTTTACATTTACCTTCCTTTAGCATGTCCAGAAGTCCAACTTTTTGTGCGATGGTTAGCATCTTCCTCTTTCTCTTGGGTACCACTGCAGGTGCCGTGAGACTGTGAAAGGTGAACCACTTTATGGCGAGGGACACCTCTACTTGCTATGTGACTATTGTGAATGATAACTGTGATTTTGATGCTGAAGCGATATATTGTGCAGCCAGTTGTGTTATGAATATCATTATTGCATCATCAATGTTTTAAAAATTCATAAAAACTATTATACAGAGATCATCTAAAAAACATTTAAACTTTTTATGTACACAAACACTGCACTCAAGGCTAAAAAAAGTCTGGTCCAGTTTTTGGCTAGTCAATCAGTGTATTTCTAGATATGGTAATGCACCTTCCTTTCCATCATGCACTATAAGCAGAGGACTTATCACCACAGACTGGGGCACCTGACCAATCAGAGCAGAGCTGGCTCTCAAAAAGGTGTGGTTTAGAGAAACTAGATCCTTAAATGAGTTTCAGACATTCTTGAGAAAAATATGTTTTGCCGAAGTGTATATTATTAGAAAATTGAAGTCTTTTGTATTATTGCACTGTTTAAAATAATTCTTGCTGCATTAATTTTTTTGTTAAATCAAATTAACTTGTCTAGTCATCTTAACCTATATCAATCAGTGACTATAATATTAAGTTAAACTTTGTATAACTTAAAAAAATGAGTTGAAACCCGATTAACTTTAACTTGTAATAAGTTAAAGCAACATAAAAATATTTGTTGTCTTAGCTTTCTGTTATTACATTTTTTACAGTGTATAGGAACCTTTAAACTAGCATTCAGGAACAGTTTAATGTTCATATCTCAGAAACATTCCTACATTTGAGATGTCTCAAAACACTTAAATACCTTCCCATATTTGTTTTTACTGACACCAAAACAACTTTTGTGTGGTTTAGTATCAATTTCTACATAAAAACTGATGAACTGATGTTTGTAAAGCAGAGAAGATCAGGATAGATGGCCGTACAAGATCTGTCATAATGATTCTTTCCCAGACAAGCCTTTACACTTTGTCACCTCTCACTATTTGCAATGTGTAAAGACTGGAGCGCTGTTAAGGAGAAGACAGGGACTGGCTCGCACGTTATTGAAACATCTCATTGCCCTGCAGAATTAACAATGTTTAAATGTGTTTAATGGTTCCAAGGCATAAAGAAAGCCCTATAAAGTTAAAAACCCATAAATGTCTCTTAGATGATAGCAAACTACGTCTTTCCCTCTCTGTTCATGCCTGAGGGGGTTTTATGAATTATAAATGTTTTTTATTTGTTGTTGTTCTGCAGCAGTGTTAGGGAGATTTGGAAGTGTGTGTGTGTGTGTGTGTGTGTGTGTGTGTGTGTGTGTGTGTGTGTGTGTGTGTGTGTGTGTGTGTGTGTGTGTGTGTGTGTGTGTGTGTGTGTGTGTGTGTGTGTGTGTGTGTGTGTGTGTGTGTGTGTGTGTCCTGTTTATTGAAGGCCGTCTAGAACAAGAGCGACACTTGAAGTCAGATGGGCTTTTACTCAGAGTGGCTTCACTGTGTCAGAAAGCAGAGCCTTTTATTCCCACTCAATAAGTGAAATTCAACTCAATATGATTCTGAAACTTCTTGTGCACACACAAGTTTCCGTCACCTCTCATGATGTTAAAGGGATAGTTCTCATGTAACTGAAACTTTTGTCATTAATAACTCAACCTTTCACTTGTCACAAACCAGTTTTTTCTCATACACAAAATAAGTTATTTTGAAAAATGCTGCAAACTTGCAACCATTGACTTCCATAGTGTTTATTGTAGTCAATGCTTACAGTTTTCTAACTTTTTTCTAAATATCTTCTTTTGTGTTCAGCAGAAAAAGCAAACTCATAAAGGTTTGGAACCACTTAAGGGAGAGTAAATGGTACGAAATGTTTCATTTTTAGTTGATCTCTATAAATCCCAAAAGTTTTATTGATTGTTTATTAGAGTAACAAAAAAAGCGTACCTAGACCACCTGTTCAATGAGCGGTTCGTTTGTGATGAGAACATGATTCAAACTAAAACAGACCCAACCACAAAAAGTACTTCACCTTTTTGGACTAATCCTGCTGCCGTAATCCCATGTGCTGCATATTATAAGATGTGGAGGAAAAATATTTGCCAACAATTTTAAACGGAGAGAGAGAGGGAGGGGGAAACATTACCTGATGGGTCATTGGTAATATTACCAAAAGATAACCATGCCACAGTTAAGCTAAATTCGTGCCTCGTCCTGAAGTGTCTTGCGATGCTCCTTCACCGTTTGCAATGCATTAAAACATTGTTTTCCAGCTGCAGCCGTGCTTCATTTTTGAAATTAATAGTTTGTCTAAAGTGATGTATACAAATTATGTAGTATACTATATGACTGACTAGGGATACAGTCAGCTAGCACAGTTGTCCCTCCATAAAAAAACATTTTGTGTTTGTCAGTTTGTTTACTTGCGGGAGTTCCATTGGCATTTTTTTTCTGGCTTTAGGAAATTTGTTAAATAACATCTGGCCAATGAGTGATGTGGATTTATTCACATGACTGCAGTTTGTTCGGACCGAAGCAATTAGTGTGGTGTAAAAAAAAACCAAAAAAAATGTGAGAGCACCCTAGCATTATAAGTTATTTCCAAAATACAGATATCAAGTCATCAGGTGTAGTTGTATTCATATCACTTTATATATATATATATATATATATATATATATATATATATATATATATATATATATATATATATATATATATATATATATATATATATATATATATATATATATATATATATATATATATACACACACACACAGTTGAAGTCAGATTTATTAGCTCCCTATTCAATTTTTTTTCTTTTTTAAATACTTCCCGAATGATGTTTAACAGAGCAAGGAAATTTTCACAGTATGTCTGATAATATTTTTTCTTCTGGGGAAAGTCTTATGTGTTTTATTTCGACTAGAATAAAATAAGTTTTTTATAAAAAACAAAAAAAAAACATTTTAAGGACAAAATTATTAGCCCGTTTAAGCTATATTTTTTCGATAGTCTACAGAACAAACCATCATTATACAATAACTTCCCTAATTACCCTAACCTGCCTAGTTAACCCTAATTAACCTAGTCAAGCCTTTAAATGTCACTTTAAGCTGTAGAGAAGTGTCTTGAAAAAATATCTAGTCAAATATTATTTACTGTCATCTTAACAAAAATAAAATAAATCAGTTATTAGAACTGAGTTATTAAAACTATTATATTTAGAAATGTGTTGAAAAGAAAAAAATCTTCTCTCTGCTAAACAGAAATTGGGAAAAAAATAATTCAGAGGGGCTAATAAATCTGAGAATATATATATATATTTATATATATATATATATATATATATATATATATATATGAATTATTATATATTATATATATTTATATATATATATAATTATATATATATATATATATGAATTATTATATATATTTAATTTATATATATATATATATATATATATATATATATATATATATATATATATATATATATATATATATATATATATATATATATGAATATAATCACAAATTAAAAGCATCACAATGCTACATTTTTTTTTATTTCTTCCAGCCCTAATAGAAATCTAATTTATGTCTGTGTTGATTAAACGTATACCATCAATGAAATATAAGTGGCTTTGGTTAAACATATCTACAAAAAATGACAAAAGTGCCTTTAATAAGTCAAATCTCAATTTCCACTAGTCCATGAACAAATGTTGAATACATTATTGTGGCTGATGTCAATGTATATATCATTGAAGAATATTATTTTTAAAAAATGACTATGAAAATGCTAATATTTAGTTTTATTTCCATAAACCTAAAGTCGAATTAGTGGCATGAAGTTTTAAGTTATGTGTAATACAGTACTGAAGCATATAACTCAAAATGCCGCATTCTGTTCAGTTTGATTTAGTTGATCCAGTGAAGGAATATTCCTTACATCAGAACTTGTCCAGGAGCCATAATTAAGCCAGGAGACATAATTACTTCTCTTTTTTGAGTTTAGAAATATATACGAGAGCTCATGAGTCACGCAAAAGTTTGGCAGAATGCATGCTTGGAAACTCCCCAAAGATGAAAATCCTCTTCAAAAAAACATTAGCTGTAAAATTACATTTCAGCTAATTTTCCATATACATGAAACCACCACGATGAGTTTTTAAAACAATTCTTTCCTTTCATTCAATTTTGATCATTATCTTGTCAGAAACAAGCGCATGAACAAGAATAATAGGCTTCCCGTAATAAATCTTCCTTGTTTTTACGGTGAGCGTGTATTTGCATACTTGTGTGTTTTGTTTGCTTTATCTCTGTCGATCTGGTAAAAGGACTGGAGACAAAGTGTCGCGTCAGGCTGTAGAAGGGCTGCTGAAACCAGTTGTCTGTGTGTGCGTCTGTGTTTATAGCTGCTCTGTTATCTGTGTTAGATAGAGGCTCGCAGACATCATGTCTCATCTGCCTGTGCTTTCCAGTTGTGTGTTTGTGTGTGTGAAGCTGTTGTTAGGACTGTGTAGAGTAGAGCCTGGAATTTTTCCACAGGAGGTCAGAATCGGGGCATATAAACTAGAGTGAGGCGTCTTCATTCTGTTCCTCCGGCTTTTATTCACTCTTTTTTTTTAATCTATTTTTGACATATCTTTTTTTCATCCCCATTCAGACGTTTTCTTGTTTTGCGTTTGGCCTCTTCTGAAGGAGAGTGGCTCTGCTCTGGATGTGATTTCAGAGAGGCTGTTTCCTCCATCTCATTTCACTGAATAGTGGTGCATTTATGATGTCTCTTGAGTGCTGTGATGTGTTTGTGGTTTCTGGTGATTGCTTACTAAATGGTGGAAATGATGCTTTTTGAACAATGAAGCATTGTTTTAAAGTGGCTGAAAAATTGTTGTATAATACGGTATTTAGAGAGTTGATATACGGATGCTAATATGCCATGTAGTGCTGTGCAAAAGTCTTTGACACACTAGATTATTGTTGCATGATACTAGAAAAATCTGACGTTGCGATATTTTATTTTTTGCTATTAAATATTGCGATATGAATACAGTTTCATCAGATGCCTTTAATAAGTCTATTTGAATAGTCAGATTGATTGCAATAGGGGATTGAACCACAAATATAATAAACGAACAACAACAATTACGAATTCATAAGACAGTATTCAGACAGATACAGAAATGGGAAAAAAATCAACTGTAAAATAACACTGCATCTTCTTCATTGTATAAAAAATAAATAAAATGTATCTTTAATAAAGTCAATTTCTTAATGCTTTCACCTCTCTTGAAATGTTCGTACAGTTACAGGCCTTAAAAACACAGGCAGACTAATAAAGGCAGACTTCCACTTTAAAGAGCCCCTATTATGAGTTTTTGAAAAGGACCTTCCATGCAGTGTGTAACACAGCTCGAAGAGAAGTGAAATATCCAGCTAAGGCTTAAATCTGAAAGTGCGCCGTGTTTAAAACTATTGATTCATCTATAAAAAAGTCGACTCAAAGTGACTCAAATGAATCGTCAGGGTAACAAACCTTTAGCCAAGTCGGCAATAAGGAACTCAAGCTTCGCCTGTTTGTTGCGCATACACATACACTCTGCACTCTGACTACTTCAACAATGTTGATAAGCCATGATGGGGATTTCTCTCTGTCTCACACTAAACGCAGTCGACCAATCACAACAGACGGGGTTTGGGAACAAATGAATTACTGAACAAATCATATGGGAGTCGTTGGGATAATTAGGTAAAAATAAATGCATATTAAAAGACAATAAAAGTGTTTTTTGACCTTGCATGCATATCAGCCTGTTGTTGGAGACCCCCAAAACCCAAGTATGACCATTTATAATGCATAATAGGAGCTTTAAAAAAAAAACCATGGCTTCTTGTCAACTATAAACTCATCTGCGATGTGAATATTGAAGATCGATGCTGAAATGATATATTGTGCCGCCCTACTTCATATCTTTCCCAAAAAAATCTGCATAAAAGAATCTAACTGGCTTTTTATAAGTAATAGCAATAGTACACTGTAAAAATATTTGTAAATTAGCAGTTTTGCATATTTTGTAGTTCATGTTTTTTTTTTTTTTTTTCGTTTATTTATGCTTTTAAAATGCGTTATGGAACCTTAACCTTTATTCCAACAACATTTTAACCTTGAGACCCTAAACCTAAAAACCTTACTTTTTTTAACATTTTTAAATGTTTAAAGGGATACAGTATATTGTCTGGGTTAGTGTTGCATATTACGGTACAAAGACCTTGTAATGTAATGTAATGTGTATTTATATAGCGCATTTATTGTGTATGGCCATACACCCAAAGCGCTTCACAATCATGAGGGGGGGTCTCTCCACACCACCACCAGTGTGCAGCATCCACTTGGATGGTGCGAACGGCGCCAGTGCGCTCACCACACACCAACTATTGGTGGAGTGGAGAGACAGTGATAGAGCCAATACGGTGGCAAGGGATGATTGGGAGGCCATGATCGTAAGGGCCGATAGAGGGACTTTAGCCAGGACACCGGGGTTACACCCCTACTCTTTCATGAGAAGTGCCATGGGATTTTTAATGACCACAGAGAGTCAGGACCTCGGTTCAACGTCTCATCCGAAAGACTGCGCCCACTGACAGTGTAGTGTCCCCTTCACTTTTACTGGGGCATTAGGACTCACACAGACCACACCCCCTGCTGGCCCAACTAACACCACTTCCAACAGCAACCTAGTGTTCCCTAGTGGTCTCCCATCCAGGTACTAACCAGGCTCAGCCCTGCTTAGCTTCAGTGAGTAACCGGTCTTGGGCTGCAGGGTGACATGGCTGTGGACCTTGTAATAAACTGCCAGCAGGGGTGGACTGGCCATAGGAAGCACCTGTTTCCCGGTGGCCTGATGGTTAATCTGGGCTGCCTTAAACCTCTAAAAAAAATTTTTTTACACATTTTATTAGATATTTTATGACTATGAAATCAATCAAGTCATATTATTAAACCATAGAGTTGAATTCTCAACATCAAAAGTCGACAGAGCAGAGATCAACCTCCCATAATGTAATCCACCACCATGAATAAATGGAAAACACTTGTGAATCAAAGTAACAAATATATTTAGCAGTTTTATGTCCAGAGATAAAAGTGATTATGACAGTAATAAAGATATAAAACAAGGAATTGGTTTTAAAAAATCCAAATAAAAGAGCAAATAATAATGCTGGTTCAACACAATATTTTGCTAAAAAAAGGTTCCTTATATATATATTTTTTTTTTTTTTGTACCTTCACAAACATATCCAACTGTTTGTTTTCGACATAACACTGTGTGTATTTGACAGCTTATGCACAGTAGGACTCGAGAGAAAACTTAATTTAATACTCACACAACATGTGCCATCTGACAGCCGGCTTTCTGTGCGTGCTCTTCGGGTCTGTGTGTAAATAGTTTTTCATGGGTTTAAACTGACAAGATTTGAAATTGTATCATAAATGACTGCAATATCATCTGAGTGTGATAGACATACTAGTCAAAACCAGAATGTTTTTTTTTCTGAAATTCAAAGGCTATAAAGCTCTGCCTTCTTCTAAAGAGGCAAGATGCAGCAGCTCATTTGCATTTAAAGAGCAACACACAAAGTAGTGTGTTTCTGCAAACAACTCAGTCCCCTCCTATGGTCTTAACCCAGGTTTTCTATGATTTGATTTATATTTTCAAGGTCAGGAGCGAAGCATTAAGGTGATTCCACAAGTCATTACTAGATATGGGCCAGTTTAAGATTCTGACGGTATGATTATCTTGGAAAAAAATATTACGCTTTCACAGTATTGTGATTACTGCTCTAAAATAGGTTCATTTTAAATGTTTGGGTAAAAAGCAAATAGCTTTTTCCCCAGTGAACACAATATATTTTATTTTAGGAAACATTTTAAGTATTTTTGAGCAGTAAACATGTCAGACTAAATCATTCAAATAAATCATTGACTTCTGCTGTCTTTATTAGTTTTAAAAACACAAATTTCTTTACAATTTAAAACGACATATTTGGATATCTTTTCTGCTAAAGATACTGTTGTCGTAAATAAACTAACAAAAAACGTAAACCTAAAAACTTACCCATACACAAGGAACAGTATAGCAGACAATTTTGTCAGATTTAAAACTTGGAAAAAAAGATTTTTCAAAACTGCGGTATAGGGCGTCACACACCAGATGTGCCGCTTAGTGCTGTGACACGGCGCGTACATGACAGTTGAAGCTATCGCACACCAGACGCGCATATTCGCACGGTATTTACAATGAAACTAATCAGATGGCGCTCTGTGGCACAGCAGAAATATGAACAGTGTCCTGAGTCGTGGCTGAGCGGTGCCGGTGTGTGTACCCTGATAGAAATCTGTTTAGAATTTTGAATTGCATGTTGCTGCGTGTCGCCGAGCAGAGATTCTGGTGTGCGACCTGCTTATACCTTGAAAACGGTTATCGTCCCATGCCTAGTGTTGCTCAGCAATGTGGGCACAGCCAGACTCTGAATGAAATTCAAAGAGTCAGCATACTGTATTAATAAAGTATAATTCACCCAAAATCTAATATGACAAAAAAAAAAGTCATTTCTGTCTTCAAGTTAATGACACATTTGCAGCACAAAACCATTGAAGTTCTACAGAATCATGAGAGAATTGTGATTCTAAGCAAAAATAAACTGTAATTCTTGTTTTATCCAGAGTCATGCAGACCTAAGTATAACAGTTTAAGTTTAACAGAAATAACAGATTTGTGCAGTATTTTAAGGTGAAACTTCACAGACTTGTTATTTTAGTTTATTTCAGACTAATTATATGCACAAATAACAATGTAACCTTGGAAAAATCAGTCAATTATTTGTTAGTGTCAAATCAATGTTGCAATTCTTGTGAGTTATAATGTCTGTATTGTTTTTCAGGAAATACATAGGCAACTGCTGATTTAAGATGAGTTCTATAAATGCATAAGATATTAAAAATGCTAGTATCAATGCTGAAAAATTAGGATGATGGATGGACATTTGATGTTAAATTATCATTCTCTTTAAATTGTGTACATGTTACAATATATTGTTGCTGCCTAAATATTTAAGTTAAATCAAATTGTCACATAAAATTGACTTAAAATATCAAGTTAAGTATCAACTTAAAGTTAGTAACTGATCATCATTTTAATGTACACTAAAGTAACTTAAAAAATATGTTGTCTTGACATATTAATAATATTGTATTACAGGGTAGTATGATCATGAAATCAAACAACCACACAAACAACATCGCAGTATGTTTTAATTTGCTTAAACAGAGACTATTTAATCTAAACCATTTTCATTCAATTCCAATAATCTTTAAGGCCTGGTCAGGCCTCAGGAAACCTGGAGACCACCCACCGCCTCATAAATGAATGGTCACGTCAGCTTTAAATACTTTCATTCACTTATATATGCGACAGTGTGTATTAACACTTGTGTGTGGGCGCTGTGTGTTTAGCTTTGTTGGTCCTGAAATTGTTGATGATTTTGTGCTTTTTTTGTTTGGCTTTCCTAGAGGACAAATTAAACAGTTGATTTAGCTAAAAAACAGCAGACGTTGAGCTTAAATAAAGGCATGAGGTGGAGTAAAACAAGAAAAGAATTAATTTTTTTTTTTTTTAATTCTGATTTATTGCCCAACTTTGACAATAAACTGTAGTTTAAAGGAGCTCTGAGCTCATATAAGAATACAGATTAAAAGGGAAAAAAATCTGTAAATGGAAAAAAGCGATGTATGTGCATAATGACTATAGTGTTTTTTGTTTGCATGAAGTAGCTACATTTTACTGCTGCATGACTGATGTCAAAAGGGCTTTTCAAACACCATGGTACTATTCTTATATATATAAGGCGAGGCAGTGGCACAGTAGGTATTGCTGTCGCCTCACAGCAAGAAGATCGCTGGGTCGCTGGTTAGAACCTTGGCTCAGTTGGCGTTTCTGTGAAAAGTTTGCATGTTCTCCCTGCCTTCGTGTAGGTTTCCTCCGGGTGCTCCGGTTTCCCCCACAGTCCAAAGACATGCGGTACAGGTGAATTGGGTAGGCTAAATTGTCCATAGTGTATGAGTGTATGTGTGAATGTGTGTGTGGATGTTTCCCAGAGATGGGTTGCGGCTGGAAGGGCATCCGCTGCGTAAAAACTTGCTGGATAAGTTGGCGGTTCATTCCGCTGTGGCGACCCCTGATTAATAAAGTGTAAATACAAAATATAAAAATATATATTATAAAAAAAATAAAAAAATTTACAAACATTTTGTACAGTCAAGATTGTATTTTTTTACATAATAACCCTTGCCACCAAAAAAAACAAGTTGAATTTAAATAATAATAAAATTACAGCACAGAAAATAAATTTTAAAATGGTATAAATTTGCAGTCAGACAATATCAATTGTAAAAATAATAATATAAATGAATTAATACTTACATGATAATACAATCAATAATGTTTATAACACCTTTTAGTGGTCTTCTACATACGTTTGGAGTCAAACAATATTAGTGATCACATTTAAACCTGTTTACACAAATTTCTTAGTAGATCAGTTAAAAGACAGAGTCTTCATTTTTTCACAGTATGTGAAGATAGGTTGCTATACCTCATCAGATTTTTTGGGGGAAAAAAACTTACTAAATGTATACTTTTTTCTAATTTCAATCATAGACCATTTCAATGTGGCCCATGAACATTTCCTGCTTGTTATCAAACTATTTCTAGTAACTTAACTGTAACGAGAGGCAATTCAATCATAACTAAATGTTAAAACCACTCTCATAACATTATTTATCAATATGTGGCTCTGTAGGATTCTTGGAAGCTATAGAAATTAAAAATGTAAATCAGGAAATACATTGGGACCGTTGATTTTGTTTACATCCCTCAAAATGGTCGATAAAACCAGATCGCACATCAAAGCTTTGGGTGAGGCTGCCAATTTCCACTCAAATAATATTCTTCTCCTTCCTAATAAAGTAGCAAAGGGAATAACATTTTTCCCTTTATTTGTCAATAATGTTGTTCAGGTACACCAAAAATAGCTGTTTCCACATCAGGTTTTATATATTTACGTATTTACATCCTACAGTCACTCAACTTTTGACAAGCGCAGAACATATGGAAAAATCTGCCTTGTCACTTTTACACCAATCACACCTCCTCACCATGTTACTATTCTTGACACCCCTTTTACCCTCACATAAAAGAGAATTTACCATTTGGAAGTGTGGCTGGCACCACTTTTTACCCAGTGCCAACCCTGGATTCCAGTAACAGTGTAAAACAATGTCACTAACACATTCAAGTTCCCCAAAAAAGACTGGTTGTCTGTGAAAGACAAACACACAAGACAATGCAGAGAATTTTAATAGGCAATTGGGTCAACATTGCAGGCTGGAGTTGGCATACAGAGTTTGTCTGCATTGACCAAACCTCTCGTCAGCAGAAAGAATCAAATGTCTAGACTGACCACTGCTGAAATGCGTGTTGTGTGGACCGAAAACTGGTTCAAAGTTCACTTTATAGATGAAAAGTGTGAGTTTATTGAAGTATGCATGGAAACATTATGTTTGTCATCAAATTGAAAAAAAGACTGAACCCTAAGTGTGTTAAGAAGTAATAGGTGAAGTATGGTATCATGGTTTAGTGGATGTTTTCTGCTGCAGGAGATCTGCAAATGTTTATCAAAAGCTTCTTTAGCAATATGCAATTCCTTCTCTGTGTTTATCCTTCATTCAGCAGTGATTCAGCTACAACTAAAACTTCTTAAAATGTTAGACAATGAAGATTACATGAATTCTGATTTAAAACTGTTCTCTTCTTTTATTTCAGCTATACAAGCAGTCAATTTTTGAGAGGAAAAATATAAAAATAGGGATGGAAAACGCATCATTTGGAGTGAAGAGTGCATTTAATTCTTCCTTTTTTTGTTCATTTTGAAAAATAACTATAGTAGTCAGCAATTTATAATATGAGGAAGCGCAATTCATTCATCCAATGAATAGCAATAGCTATGTTTCAATCCAAAGATGAGAATAGGACTTTTGCGCAAAATTGCAATATTGCATAATTTGTCTATCTCTATTTATTGGCTAAAAGATAACTTAAGTAATACATTTATTGTGCCTCAGAAGATGAAGATGAAATGCATTGAACACTCTGTGACTTTTAGATGTGTGAGAACTCACTATGGGAGCACAGCTGATCAAAACAATTCTGAGAGGTAATAATACTCAGCCACTTTGATCAAGAATAGGGTTGGGTACCAAAACCCGGTGCCATTATAGCACTGGTACCTTTCTAACCGTTATGTATTGCACCAAATCAGCATATGAGTTTCGATGCCTATTTTCGGTGCGACTGGTGCTGCAACAAAAATCCAAGTAGCATCAAGGGGTGCATCAAAGGCACACATATGTACACATTGTCACACCATCTCTAAACATTTAATTCTAACTTAATTCAACTTTGAGGAATACGGACAGGCGATGCGTTGGTTCTTGTTGCTTAGGGAACGGACGCACGCAGTTGAGTGCATTCGGTAATTGAGAGCGAATCTCTTTAGATCAACATGCATGATCACGTTCATCAAATTTGCTTAAACTAAGCATTCTAAAGAGTATTTTACAAGCAAGGATTCAAATACCTGTTTGTCATGGGGGCATGAATGAAATGTTCCTGAATAAAAGTGAAACTTCTGTTAAAGTCGAAAAATTTAAAATTAAACACTTGAAATTACATGAAACTCTGGAGGAAACATGGATAGCGTGGTGACGCAATGACATTACTCGATCTATGTACTATAACATGTAAGACGGGATAATGAAAGGAACATTCAAAAAGCCACTCATGTAAACACCTTGATCATATAATTGTCTTATTCAGATTAAGGCAAATCATTAGATTACTGATTACCATGTAAAAATAGTAAGAAGCCCCAACCCGACAAAAAAGGAGTTCAGTATTTTGATGACAGCCTTTCCACAGGCTAGTAGTAAGCTAGTGTAATTTTATAATGCAAATCTTAAATTCATGCTAACCAACAAATGATCAAAGGAAATGTATTAATGTAATTTAAATATATAAATATGAATTGATGTTCACTTTAAACTTTAATTATATGGTTTTATTAAAATTATTTTTTTTTAAAGATTTTGTCAAATAAAAGATTTTTCTAGAGTCATCCACCCTAATTTTGTCGCTCAAAAGTATCGGTTCTAGCACAGTTTTGGCACCGGTACCATTTTAAAAGTATCGATTTAGCACCAGTATCAAAATAACCCCAAACGATATCCAACCTTAATCAAGAACTTTTAATCAAGGGATTTTAGATGACCATTTCAGATGCTGGCCAATGTGGTTTGTCTGTCCATTAATGTCATCCCAACATGCCCATTTTTGTTAGCACATAATCTGTTAAAACAAAATCACTTATTTGATGGGCATTCTGGAATTTATTCAATAAATGTCTTTTCATTGTAGTTTATACATGTTTTTGTCTTATAAAGTTTCCATTATGAGCATTTTTTGAGCAATAATTCAAAATGTGCAAAAATGATGTGGATGCAAAAAGCTAGTGAAAACCCAAATATACAAATAAGGACCCAGTGTTTAAGATTTGTACAGTGTGAAACATCAACGAATAAACACCCAGGATTAATTTACCCCTGAAATTATGAGCAGTGTGAAGCATGATAATCCAGAGTTTAAAATGACCCAGGGTTAACTATTTTAAATGTAAAAAGGCCTCTTGTTCAAGATGCATCAATGAACGGTAAATGTACCATGCGTTCTTCCAGCTCTTTTTCTCTCATCCTCCCACTGATAATTACCTGCGTCCATCCTATTGCTAATAGACAACCTGGTGCATATAAGGTCAGATCGCCTCCAGTGCAGTGTATAGTGTATTAATTAAAGCTGCCCTTTGACCTAATCTGAACCCAGCGGGGCTTCTTGAGCCTCAGGCATTGATTCAAGCTGGTTATAAAGCTCTACCCATCTCCCAGTGCTCTGCCAAAAGAAACGCCCATGATAGTGAATGAATAAAAAATGCAGTGAGAATCACTTTTCATTCTTCCTCGTTTGCGTTCCTCTCTTAACCGAATAAGTAATTCTGCATGTCATTGTGGCGGAGCCTGAAAGGACAGCGTGGGCCTGTAATTGGATGTGATATGTGGGTTGTATGGAGGGCTTTATGTGAGATACGACAGCTGGATTAGGAGGATAAGAAGGACAGAATGATGGAAAGACAGAGGTGGAGAGGGACCGGGACGTGTCCTTGCAGCAACCTAAGGCAGCCAGACAACAACAAAGCCCTTAATTCAGTGTGAAATTGGGTTCGAGTGTAGACGTATGTATGTATGCACTTCATTAGAATCTGCACACATTTTCTATCACAGCTGGGGGATTTTATTGTTCTTCTACCGAGCTAATGATATTCGTGATCCATTTCCAATTCCAGATTATTTAGTGTGTTTATTAAGCCATCTTCCTCATGGGAGCTGTTTTCACAAAGTAGGCGATTTCAGGTTTTAGTATCCTTCTGGGGACGTTTGGCTGACCCACACACACTCAGGCAGCCAGGAGAGATCAGTGTGGAGGCGGTTGGCGCAGTTGCAGCACCGCAGGAGAGGAAATTCAATTGGCCAATCATGAATCCAGCTGAGCCTCCTCTGCGTCCTGCCGTCCCCTCAGTCCCATCCCTCCCACTCGCTTTTTCACGCTCTTGTTTTTCCTTTACCTGGTGGTTGGGGGTCAATGTCACAGGCCTTGAGTAACTGTGCTGACAATGTAGACAAAAAAGGAGCCGAACCTACAAAAGAAAAAAAGGAAAAGACTTTTCAAGAGAAATCCATCGTCCTTGAACGATAAATGAATGACACGCTCGACAAAAGAGAGGGGGAAAAACACTACTCTCTACATTTCTTGAATTCTATACCACTCTTTATCTCATTCTGTTTCAGTCTTTCTCCTCATTTGAGTTCTTGTTAAATTTGGTTTGTTGAGCTGTATTTCCAGCTGTGTTGTGACGTGAATAGAGCCGTTTCTGTGTTCTGTGACTGAGTGACTTATTAGAAGAGACAGCAGAAGCAATATTAACTTGAGCGAAATGAGACCATTTCAGCTCTCTGTCTGCTTGCTTTCTTTCTTCATTGCTTTCTTTATCTTTCATTTGCATAGTGGAGTATTGCAAAGTGGCATGTTGCTGAAGCCAAATCTTTCTCTCTCTCTCTCTCTCGCTCTCTCTCTCTCTCTCTCTCTCTCTCTCTCTCTCTCTCTTCACTTGTTTTAAACTCTGTAGGGATGCACTGATATTAAAATTCCGGTCGGTTCCAGTGCAGGCAATAATAGTTTTTGTGTAATGGCTGATTAAAGATAAATGGGCAATATTATGAGTCAGTTCTGTTTTGCTAAAATAAATTAGGAATCATTTTAAAGTGACCATAAAATAATAATAGCTGATTCAGATTTTTGTGGAGTATTGCTTATTATAAATTATTTATTAGTGAGCATGATGTTTGGTGTGTGTGTGTGTGTGTCCTCGTATTCGTAAATCAAAATAACTTATCCCTCCTTCTTGCAATGACTTCTCCTTTCTTCTTTGATTATGAGGCCAGGACAACCTGTCAGTCACATAAAATCATTGCAAAAGCTAAATATACCCTGCTGTTTACTTCTTCAAGGTGCTGTATGCAAGTTTTTGACTCTTCTAAAGCATAAAAATAGCATATGTTTGCAGACATTTAAGAAACTTTGTAAGTAAACACTCTTTTTTTATCTGAAAAGCAATGTTGAAGACAGATATTTTGCTTTGAAAATGTGAGTTACATGCCAGAACTTCTGTCTTTGTTCTGGTTCTATTAAACCGCCCACTGTCTCTTTAACCAATTTTCAGCACCCTGGGCTGCCTTGGTGGAAAACGGAGTATTTAATTTATTCAGTCAGGAAAGTTTTCAAAGAATGCGACCGCGATCGAAATTGTGAAATGAGATGCAAATTCAAAGTTTCACATGAGGTGGTTATTAATTAGCAAATAACATAAATATAACAAACATAAACATTAGGTGAGCAGGTTACTTTATAACCCTGTGTCCTAACAACAGGCTTGACTTGCAGTGATAAGCAAATGGGCAGTTTGCACCAGACGAAACATGACAGAAATTTAAATACAGCCATTCAGAAGCACAGAATAGTGCATTCACTGCACTCTAACAAAATGGTTAGGTTTATAATACAATTCATACATATTAAGCCTCTTAAACATTTTTAAATCTACATGCTCAGTCACTAAAATGTATTGGTTTGCAGTCATAGTTCAAAAGTTCAATTTCAAACCATTTATTTTTTATTTTCAAGATCTGAGGTGAACTATCTGCTGCTGCTTTTTTAGTAGTATGGTAATAAATGTAATGTAAAATGGCATTCAAACACACATTGTTGCCATTTACATTGAATAAAGCACACAAGGTGTACCTCAGGTCAGTTTTCTGTTGTTCAGCTGCAAAAAAATAGAAGCCATTTCTAATACATCAATTGGAGAAGTTGGTTAAATCGAAAACTCCTTTTAATATAAAAATATTCTATCTATCGTGTGCTGTTGCTTTTTTTTAAACACAATTTAAATCAGTCTTTAGGCTC